>NW_015505322.1:1091689-1119329 GCF_001515645.1 Sinocyclocheilus grahami | reverse complement strand
TTTAGTGCGAGTCTCCAGTGAACTGAATTCACAAGTCAGAACCCGGAGATCTTGTGAGCGCGCGCGCGTCTGATGCTGCTAAAAGTCACTAATGTCGAATTTTAGGATTAATTATTGTAACTGAAAATAATATTTAGGTCAAAACTGTCAGTTTGTGAACTAAATCTGCTGTAAAGGGTGATCTATTTAAGCCCACTGAAATGATTGAACGCAGACACATCAACATCTGTGTCTCTATTTTAGGTTTAAAAAACCCCCCGAAACATTAAAATAACACAGACTAAATAAAATAATTCATGCACGTTCATATTCCCCTCTGACGTAACGTTAACAGTTTTATTAAAATGCTACTATGTGACGTCTGTTTTTATATTGTTTATCAACAGTATACATTTTTATATTGTTTGGATTAACTAGCCAAGTAGACAGATATGAATGTTTATTCATAACTAGGGCTGTCACGATTATGAAATTTGACTGACGATTAATTGTCTAAAAATAGTCACGGTTATTGCAATTAATTGTCTGTTTTAGGGCTTTGGCGATTATGCCGATTATCACGATTAATTGTCTGTTTTTATGGCTTTCATTATATAATTGATTAATTTAAGGGTTCAGTAAATAATCATGATGTTATCTTTTAATCTTTTTGAGTTATTATTTTGCAGTGTAAGATTACATGGAGTATTCCAAATTCTAAGAATCGGCCAATTCCAATCCAACACCAGCGCTATTTGTTTTCTACACCACTACAGAATATCAATATACTGTGTTTCTGGAACTAATGGTCGCTCTTTTAAACCCTATGTTAAACGCAATCCACTAAATACTCACTTCCTCGTTACAGAGAAAAACTAAATTTGAATAACAATATATAAGCTATGAAATTAAACTAGCTGACTGTATAATTTAGCAGCAAAAACAATATCTTGAAAAATAAATCTTTGGTGCACATTATACAATTTAAACATGTTTATTCTGATAACTATTTGTATTCTTACAAGATACATTCATGAATATAAGATAGAAATCACGAGAAAAAGAAAGGCTTCTAATAATCTTTCCGTTTGTGATAATTCCTTCCTTCTTTAAACTAAAGTATTATAATGGGAATATATCATCTTGGGGAGAGAGTTTTACCGTGCTGACTGTCATAACTGAACGTGACGTGCTGATTTATGGTTGTTGTGCTTTTTAATTAAGAATAACAATGAATCCATCTTTTGTTTTAGTCTTAAAAAATGAAAGGTGTGTATGTAAGCAAAACAGTGACAACAAGATCGCGAATTCGAAAGTGAAATCATCCGAAGCCCGCGGCTTAACACCGCAAAAGAGAAAGAAACTCTCATTCCCGAAATTTAAATCACAAATAATACTACTGATGATAAAGCACGGGTTGAATGTTAACCACTTTCGTTTCCATATAACTATAAACTATGATAAAAGTTCATCATCATGCATTGAATAATCCCATGTTGTAGCGCAAAAAAAAAAATTTGCGACCAAATCATGTGCTCGTGCGACCAGCTGAGAAAGTTACAATAAGGCACAATATGTCTGAAACAACCGCGGTTAGACCTAATAATCGCGATTAGACGGTTATTTAATTATCGCGACAGGCCTAATTCATAACCATACTGAAAATAAGTAAATATTGTTAGCTGATGCTAACTGTCTAGCTAACAAGCTTGCTGGTGCTAAGTTGAGGTAATGTTTAGATATAAAGTCCAAACATTTTTATTCAACCACCTAGATAGATTACATCTGGGGGAAAAGAAAGGATGTGATGTTCAGAATATGGTAACTACAGTAATGATCAAAGTGGGAAGTGATGCCCTCTGGGGGCATTTGGCCAGGGGTGTTTTTACACCACAGACAAGGTTTGAGAAGAAAAAAATTATTATGAAAATATAATTATATTTTCCTTAAAATGTTCTTCCTAACTTCAGGCCTTATTCTAATGTCATATATAACTGTGATGTTCTGCAAAACAACAAGCTTTAAAACACTTTTTTCTTACTGGTGAAAATCAGATGGTCAGATCTGTTTTCTCTCAGGTACTTCGCAGTGTAAGCTTCACAGTGAACATTACTACATCACTCTCGTCAACGTAGTCCATATCAACAACAAAAATATATCTTGACTCCATATAGTGGTTATTTTGGGAAAATAACCCAGGTATTTTGAGCAGTAGGATTATAAAAAATATGTGTTAATATAAAATTAAATTAAGTAGCCTATATAAAATTGCAAAATAAATCTATATCAGTACTTTTTTACTTAAGTACATAAAAAAATCGAGTACTTTTGTACTTTCACTCGAGTAAAATTGAAAAAGGAGTACTTTTACTGGAGTTATATTTTATTATACGTATCTGTACTTTTACTCACGTACTTGATTTGTGTACTTCGTCCACCACTGTCCAGAAGTAGTCTTTGACAAAAAATATGTTTTTCTCAGCTTTTTGTTCAAAATAGTTTTTTTTAAAACATACCCACATTCAAGAGTTGATAAAAAAAGTAATGCATGAAACTATATAAAACTTTTTTTTTTTTAAGCAGAGGGTCTGTTCTTTCTTTTGACACATTGCATGTTCAGATATTCATAAAACAAATTATTCTGAGTGCCATGAAAATTTTGTGAAAATGATCAAAAATACTGTTGGCGGCTGGCAATTTAAAAAAAAAACGCTGGCGGGGAAAGAGTTAAACAATGATTACTATGCAGCAACAAAACATTTAAAAATTGCACTTTTGTTTTAGTCTTAAAAAATGAAAGGTGTGTATGTAAGCAAAACAGTGACAACAAGATCGCGAATTCGAAAGTGAAATCATCCGAAGCCCGCGGCTTAACACCGCAAAAGAGAAAGAAACTCTCATTCCCGAAATTTAAATCACAAATAATACTACTGATGATAAAGCACGGGTTGAATGTTAACCACTTTCGTTTCCATATAACTATAAACTATGATAAAAGTTCATCATCATGCATTGAATAATCCCATGTTGTAGCGCAAAAAAAAAAATTTGCGACCAAATCATGTGCTCGTGCGACCAGCTGAGAAAGTTACAATAAGGCACAATATGTCTGAAACAACCGCGGTTAGACCTAATAATCGCGATTAGACGGTTATTTAATTATCGCGACAGGCCTAATTCATAACCATACTGAAAATAAGTAAATATTGCTAGCTGATGCTAACTGTCTAGCTAACAAGCATGCTGGTGCTAAATTTAGGTAATTTTTAGATATAAAGTCCAAATATTTTTATTCAACCACCTAGATAGATTACATCTGAGGGAAAAAGAAAGGATGTGATGTTCAGAACATGGTAACTACAGTAATTATCAAAGTGGGAAGTGATGCCCTCTGGGGGCATTTGGCCAGAGGTGTTTTTACACCACAGACAAGATCCGAGAAGAAAATATCATTATGAAAATATAGTGGTTTTTAACATAAATTGCATATCATTTTACAGTTATAGCTTATATAGAGCGTTGTTATTGTTAAGCAAAACTATTAGCATTTTAGTAGCTGAAATAAAATTAAATATCAGGTAAAAGCTTAAATGAAAATGAGAAGCATTGCCATGGCATCTTATTAAAATAAGTTGAAGTAGACTACTAAAAATAATAAACAAACTGAAACAAAAAAAAAATCTATAAATCAAAACAAAATAAAAATGAAAAGAACATAAAATACTAACATTTAAATTAAATTGAACATTGGAAATAAAAAAAACATCTAATCAATAATATTATCAGATACCATTAGAATACAATCATAAGTAAAAATAACATTGCATATTTGCCTTATTTTTTTGGGGGGGGGGCTCATAGTTCTATAAAAATATAGTATATGTGCAATGAACAAAACCATTTGTTGTGGACTTAAAGTTGCTGCCTTTATTTTTTAGTAAGAAAACCACACATTAATTTTATTTTTGAATACCACAAATATAAATATCCCCACTTGTGTGTTGTGAACTGCGATGAAGCACATTTCACATAGCCTACTTGCTTAGGCGTAACACCAACACTTATTTAAACAACATGGTAGGCCAGGGGTCACCCAACTCGGTCCTGGAGGGCCGGTGTCCTGCAGGGTTTAGCTCCAACCCTAATCAAACACACCTGAACCAGCTAATCAAGCTCTTACTAGGCATACTTGAAACTTCCAGGCAGGTGTGTTGAGGCAAGTTGGAGCTAAACTCTGCAGGACACCGGCGCTCCAGGACCGAGTTTGGTGACCCCTGTGGTAGGCTATCAAAAGTGAATGTTTAACTAAATGTTAGCCTACAGGAAATCCTGAAAGTTGAGTGATTAACTTATTGAATATTATTAGCTGTTCTGTACATCACAACTGTGAAGGGATTGAATTAGCCTACAGCATGTAAAATTAATAACTTGCAAAATTCTTCATTATAATGAAGACTTACAGACTTACTTTTCGTTTACTGATACTGATCGATTACATACACTGTGTAGGATTTACCTTAAAATAATTTTCACTCAGAAGTTTGAAGTAAATTAAAAAAAATAATTACAAAGAGATAGCAAGTAACATTGAATTAAATGTGAAATTTTAAACTGAAATCGGTTTGCCTCATAAAATATACTCCAATAATCTTTTTACAGCTTTGAGAAACCATTTTTACAGTGTAAATTACAAATATGTGATATAATCAATATTATAGATCAGTTTTTCCACGTTTAAAATAGACACTTCCAACATCACAACTCTGCAACTTATAGGCAGTATCATCTAGAATTCCACTCATAAATCTGACTTTGCTCAGTCATCCATGTGCTCAGAACGTGTAATTAAAAATCCACTTGAAGGTCACATAACATTCACACAAACTTATCAGCATTTGAATTATTTAAAGGGATCATATGATGCTGCAAAAAAGAACATTATTTTGTGTATTTGGTGTAATGAAATGTGTTTATGCGGTTTAAAGTTAAAAAACACATTATTTTCCACATACTGTACATTATTGTTTCTCCTCTATGCCCCGCCTTTTTGAAACGCGTAGATCTTTACAAAGCTCATCAGTCTGAAAAGCGAGGTGTGCTGTGATTGGCCAGCTATCCAGTGCGTTGTGATTGGCCGAATACCTCAAGCGTGTGATGGAAATGTTACGCCCCTACCATACTGTTGATGCCGTGTCCGGCCATAAAACATAAAACCCGGTCTGCATTTGTGATCGGAGAAATGACAAACAACAAGCGCTACTCTACACGGCCCAAAACTCGCGTTTAAATCATCAGTGGCAAATCCTTTAAATGAAAACATACTTACAGTCTGTGAGTCAGAACTGCCGGCATTGTAGTCTACTCTCCCAGGATCAGGAAACAGTCCTCCATAAAATGTGCTGAACACATCTGAATATTTGGGTTGAAGTGTTCTGGAACAGTGTTGTAAATACAACTTAACCACTGATTTCTAGTCGTGTCCATTTTTGGAAGACCAAACAAAGTAGTTTCGCTTTCACAACGAAAAACACGGCGGCCTAGCGTGAGCTGAGGCCGGTCTAGAGTGAGCAGAGGTGGCGGGGTCGAGAACGGGCGCGCCCGGTGGATTCGACGAAGGAGTGGAAACCACATGTGACGACCCCGGGCTGGACTCCGCTTCGTCCACGGTGAAAGCCGATCCGGCGATCCACAGCGCAAAGTTGATGTATTCCGTCACCGACCAGCACAGATCAGCTCTAGGCATGATGAAGCAGATATCGTCCTCTTTTGGAAGACCAAACAAAGTAGTTTCGCTTTCACAACGAAGCACACAGCGTCTTCACGACATGGTGGCAGCGGCAGCAACAATACTACAGCGAGAATAAAAGTTACGCCTTCTTTCTTTGCGTGAACATTTGTGCGGCGTTATGCAAATCTTCCCACATAGTGAGGTAGACATGTGGGGGCGTGTTAGAACGAACCGTTTTAGGTAGGCGTGGCTGACTCTTAACTTTTATAAAGAATATCTCTTTGGATTTGAGACTTTAGTCTTTGCAACTTTACAGATCTTCTTTATGCACCAAGAGCTTGTAACACTCCGAAGAGAAAGGAAAATTTGAACATATGACCCCTTTAACATGTTTAGTAAGTTTTTAGTTTTATTATCCTTGTGGGGATATCTGTGCGAAATCACAATTACCGTATATAAATATATTGAATTGACCTAACCAAACCCACATAGATTGTGACAACTGAGTCATAGTCAAGTCAAACTCAGGTGTGTGTGTGTGAGTGTTTGTGATTTATATTTACAGGTTGTGTGTAGATTGAAGATTAAATTCTTCATTTCCAGCAGTAGTCGTCTTAGCGAGATTTAGCACCGAAAACAGCTTAGACATGACATGCACGTACTACACACACACATACACACACACACACACAGGAATCATCTCTGGGAGGTTTAACGCTGAAATGAGCTGGAATTACACCAGGCGACACACACATACACACACAAAAGAGAGCTGGAGGAGAACCAGTGGACATGGTCAGCCAACTGTTGTCCTGGCTCTGATTATACCAGCCTCAATTCTGCAGCCTTTTCTTTCCCTTCCTTGTCATCTCATGCAGGGTATGGTGACCTCATCAAGACAAATCGTTTATTTGGGGTGTGGATATTTCAACACAATGACAAAGATAGAGAGAGAAAGAAAGGACAGTATACTGTTCAATAAAATTGGAGCGAGGGGCAAAACATTGGTGTGGACACACACAAAAACAAACAAACATGAGTCTACAGCAAAAGGATTTACTCCTAAACCCTCTTGTGCACTATTGTTAGTGTAGCACATTTGGTGAACAGTGGTATAGCTTACAACTGTTGTGTTAAAATTCATAGCAATGTTCTGGGTTCAATGTAAGTTAAGCTCACTTGACTGCATCTGTGATATACTGTGGATCACTACAGAAAGGTTCATCATTTCACAGTTTGTAAAACCAAGTGCAAAAATTGCAAGCCCCTTACAATGGTAATCTATATAGGGCAAGACATTCTGGAGGGTTTGAAGCCAAAAATGTTATTATAGTTTTAGTAAAGCACTTATATGAATTCCTCTCTACTATACTATACTCTCTAAATACTGCATGTGTTATTATGCAGTACAGCTAAATTGTCTTTTTAGTGGTGTAAATGCTTTTCTAGGTGTTTAAACACCTGGTTTTGCCTTACCAATGTTTTACCAGAAATAGTCACTTTATGGTATCCTTGCATGTATTTTGTGGAAGTTACAGGGTTTTGACTTTACCTGGTCATGAGACAAATTGAAATACTGTTAATTGGAATAGACAAGGTTAGTAAATTATTTTATCACACTAGTCTTATGTTAACTTGTATAATTTGTAGGTCATGGCTATAGTTTAAAACACAGTATTTTAATGTTTATCCTGGTGCAACAGACCCCTCCATAGACATCCAGTTTAAGTGCATAACTGTAAAATATACACAAAAGTTTAATGTCTGTAAGATGTTTTACAATTTTATTTAAAAGAAAATACATAATAAAGTAAAAAAATTAAATAAATGTAATTGGCTGCATTTCATTTTGTTTTACAATTTAAAATAACTGGTTTCTATTTTAATATATTTCAGAATGTAATTCATTCCTGTGATGCAAAGCTGAATTTTCAGCATCATTACTCCAGTCTTCAGTGCCACATATGATGATTTGGTGCTCAAGTATTTGTAATTATCAATGTTGAAAACATTTGTGCAGCTTCATGTTTTAAATATTTTTTTCCCATTAGTATTTGATGAATAGAGGTTTTTATGTGAATTTTGTATGATTTGTGTATGAATTATTATAACTTGTTATGAGTTTGTCAAGCTAAATTCAAATTATTCAACTCTTTTTTTTATGTGCAGGTAAACCTAAGGATAAATTTATGCTGAAGTGTGTGAATTAAATGTCTGTTTTCCTTTCAGGCGGTCTCATAAGACTAGAGTCGCGAGTCATTCTCTCTCTGCTCACCACAGTCCATTCTGATGGGCTGATGATAAAGTCTGGAGGTGTCTGGAGAGGAGAGGTGACTGCTGAATATGACCCCTCTCTTACTCCTCCTCTCTCCTCCTGTCTCTCTCACACACTCTCTTTCTTGCTCTCCTTCAGTAGTTGGCGCGAGGGAGGTTTGATTATATCTCACACCTCTATCAACCCTTGCTTTGGGCTCTCTCAGCTGAAAGGTTCAGATGTAATCTCTGGCATCTCTATCTCTCCTCCAACCCATCTCTTGACCTCCATCAGCCTAACAGCATCCCTTGTCTCCTTTCTGTCTCTTATCTCGAAAAGAAATGAAGTTTTTCAATTAGCTTACGACTGATCTTAACTGACTCCTTATTTGCATAGATTGTTGATGTTGATATAAGTCTAGTATCTGGTAGCAAGACCTTTGACTTAACTGCATAAGGTCTGGTCCCCATTGCATCTTACACTGCCCAAAAGATTCCTACTTAGAAAGGAAAAGACCATGTGACCGCCATGTTAACCAACCAATCTTAACTGCATCCTGCTGATGTGAAAATATTTTTTTTCCCTGTGCTTTCACTATTTCTTTTATTCCTCCCTGTTCTAGGTTGTGTTATTGCTTCCTAAAGATGAATTGCTTGTTGTGTTCCTCATTTGTAAGTTACTTTAGATAAAAGTGTGTGCTAAATGAAATGTAAATGCAATCACTTTTTTTTTTACTTGCCATTTAAGGCTAATTTGTTTCTGAAATATTTTGTATGCTAAAAATAAACGGGCATGGAATTGTTTAAAATTTAATTTAATATCAGAAAATTGTTGAAAAATTGTTGATGCTTTTCATCAAAATGGTCATGTTCCCCTTTATTACTTTACTGACTTATAAGACAGTCAGATCTTCAATGTGACAAACCTGCCAAATAGATTTGAAAGTCATGGTGGTGGATGGATGAACGTCAAGCTGTATTTGACTCCCTCTGATGTGTCTTCATCTCCAGCTTTCTCAAATGTCAGCATACTCAACATGAATCATCTTTCTTTTTTTACCCCTACACTTGTTCCTTTTCCCTCCCTTTCTCTGTCTTTGTCTATTTGTCTTTTGTCTTGTAAGACATTGTGACGCAGCTCTCTGATTTGTGCCTGACACGCTCCCTTTATCTTTCTATTTTTTAATTCGCAGTAATTCAAATCAGTATTTTCTCCCTTGTTCCTACACTGTCTTCTTTCATCTTATATACTCTCATCTCATCCCCTCTAATCAGCATTTTGTGGTGGATGGATGAACGTCAAGCTGTATTTGACTCCCTCTGATGTGTCTTCATCTCCAGCTTTCTCAAATGTCAGCATACTCAACATGAATCATCTTTCTTTTTTTACCCCTACACTTGTTCCTTTTCCCTCCCTTTCTCTGTCTTTGTCTATTTGTCTTTTGTCTTGTAAGACATTGCGACGCAGCTCTCTGATTTGTGCCTGACACGCTCCCTTTATCTTTCTATTTTTTAATTCGCAGTAATTCAAATCAGTATTTTCTCCCTTGTTCCTACACTGTCTTCTTTCATCTTATATAGTCTCATCTCATCCCCTCTAATCAGCATTTTTGTTGCTCTGAAAAAGACGAGGAGTTTCTCTGGAGTTTTCTCACCCTTGACGATAGTCTAACTCCTCTTCTCCATCACTGTCGGTGAGTTCCAGCGTTGAGCCAGTGTTTGATAGATGTTTCTCCTCCAACCTCTTCTGTGACGCTGTTTAAACCCTGCTTTGAGAGCCTATCCTCATTTGTCACTGAATGTGAGATGTCTTTTTAAAGTGCATTGGTCTAAGGACCGATTCATGCTGTCGTATAGTTCCCCACCCGAAGACAAACCTCATTTCTGAGACGATATCAAGCAGCTATTTTCCCCAGGCAAAATATAGGAATGGGGCCCTATACATTTGCACACATTTTCCTAGATCAACCTTGAGGTTCCTTTTTTGTTGTGATGCTTGCTGCTGCACAATGGTGCCCCATAGTTGTGCCCAATGTTTCTACATTTTTCATGTACATGTTATAATGGCTTTCTTTCATGTTGCAGACCACGAAATAGCAACTGATTTACAGTTGAGACACAGGTTTTCACAAAAACAAACCTCACAACTGATCGTTTAAACCAGGGGTGAGCCAGAAGTATAAATTATTATATTAATTTAAAACGGGGTTATGTGGGTGGATTTTCGCCTTGATCTGAACAAAAACTACAGACTGGATTATTGAAAATGAACATTCATTCTCTGCCAGTAGGAGGCGCTTTTGGAACGTCAGAAATATAGAACAAGATAAGTCTGAAAAAATATAGCCTATATTGATGAGGAAGGTCCACTGATGAGTTAAATGATCAGAAATGATCAAATGAACAGCGTTGGATGAAGTGGATTAAAGCCCTGCACGGGCCTCAAATAGGCCAGCTAGCCTTTTTTCCCCTTTTCCCCCAAAAAAGCTTATACTACTGTTTCAGTTATTAAAATATCCAATCAAAAAAATATATAGAAAGCTTTAAATTACTACTCTAAAACGAAATAATTCAAATCGAAAATAGAAACTCTTTCATTATGTAATCCTTGCATTTATCTCTAAAGGCACATCCAATGAGGAGATGGCGAGTAATTTTTTTCATCACCATTATTGATGGATGTCTAAAATATAAAAATAAGGAAAAGCCTAAAACAGGCCCGATTGTAATTTGGGTTTTATTTTATAATTCCGTACAATTAAAAAAATAAAACACAAATTATAATGGCATAGCCTATATGTAAAACTTGTATAGCTGCTTTTTCTGCTTTTTATGTTGCTCTATTCTGAATACCTTAAAATTTAAAGGATTTGTTGCAACGCAATTTTGTATGATAAGTTAATTATTTACTAGCCTATTTTTTTTATCCATGCAGCAAATGCTTTAACATTACTGTATTGCATTTCAGATGCTTTCAAAGTACTTTTCACTATAAAACCGTAAAATTTTACAGGTAGCTTGAATGTAAACATTGTCATGAATTCGTTGTATTCCCATTTGTAAAATAGCCAACAAATTAATTGTTGTAGGCTAACCCGATCTCATGAAAGTGCATATAGCACGATTTTCTGCTTCTATTTGGTGTAATATTTCTATGCAGAAATTGACTTTGGCATGCAAAAGACTGATAAATGCATAATTAATGGCATGGCTTGTTTTGTCGACAGAAATACGGGACACGCAGGCCTATAATAACTGCTGAAATGTTTGCGGGGCAAATCTCAGGTCAGTCTGAGTGCTCATGGTACTCATAGTGCTTACAGCCATACACCTGCAGGCGCCACTGACTCGGACGGTTGTTGTGGTAATAAACACCGTAAACAGCAACCGTTCGCGTGTCAGCGCTAAATGCGCATATCCTATATGAAAAGCATTTTAGGGGCCCAAGGCTTTTGGGGGCCCAAGGCGTTCGCCTACCTTTGCCTAATGGGTCCGCCCTTGACAACATGTCCATAAGTGAAAAGCAGCACTATCCATAACTCTAGTGCTGAGATCAGAGAAAAAGATTAGAGGAAATAGCTTCAAATTAACCTTGAATAACCTTATCATACTCTTATTCAGTTTCGCTAAATTGTGTCTTTAACTTGAAAGCACTCTAAATGGGTTGTGAGTGTATCCCTCAGGCTTTAGTTTGAGTATTTTAATTCAACATGAGTCTACGGGCCTATGTGTGTCCTAAATCTGACTTTGTAAGGTTCACATTTTTGTTGCTCTTTTGAAAAGTCAAACTCAGAACTGCATAATTTCATTTAAAGGGATGGTACTATTTTGAAGAGTTCCTCTCACCCTTTAACAATGCATGGACTTTTCACCAAAGAGGTAACAGTCTCAACACATATTTTGAAATATGAAATGAAGTAGAGTGTAAAGCTCAAATTTTTCTTAAATAACATCAACTGAGAGGAGGCGGTGCCTCCACGTTGCTGTGATTGGCTAATTACGTAATGTGACAATGCCCGCCTATCATGTTTGCAGCTGTGTTTCCTGAACAAGTCAAACTGATGGAAAGACAGACGAACTAAGTAAACAGCTCACCCACTTAGACATGATCACTTCTCGTCTCATCTGAATGGAAATTACTTGAAATGAACTTTTTTTTTTTGCGAGCACTAAGCTCTTTTAAATTAAAGGTGTTCCTTGTGCCTGCTGCCATCATTTACATTACATTTCACATTTATTAATTTAGTACTTGCTTTTATCCAAAGCGAATTACAAATGAGGAACATTGCAAGCAATTTATCATTACAGCCAAGAATATTTGCTGTACACAATGCCAAGTTTCAAGTATTAGCTAGATTAGTAGCAGATGCAGAAAAGAAAAAGGTTTTTTTATGTATTATTAAAGGAATTGCCTTCTTTACAGTCTTTGCAAAAGAGACTGTTTCTTGCAGTTTACAAAGTAGCTGACTGATGGTCAGAAAAGTGACTTTTAATAATAACTTGTTACTTTTAACTGGCTTTTCAAGGCTTGATAATGGAAAAAGGAATGGTACTGGATGATACAGTTTACTGCCAATTGAATTGTGTTCATACAATTACACCGTGAGACAAGTTTTTATAAAAGTTATTTTTCGTTTTCTCTTTTCTTTTAAATTTTTTTTTTAATGAAATTTTACATGCTGAATACAAAAATAATTACTTTTTGTGAATCATTAACAGTGCTCATGAAAACTAAAAAAAAATTAGTTGACAACTTACACAAGCTAATCTGTTATTACTCATGCATAAAAATGACATGGAACATGCATAACACCAAACTAACAACAACAACAACAACAGTTAGCAAAAGTGAGTGGCCCAAAACTTCAGAAGTGTAAATTGGATGATTTTTGTCTTAGTCCCACAATGTTCTGAAACATTCCAGAAAGCACTAGAATATTACAATAATATTCCAGAATGTTACAGAAACGTCTAGAATGCTCCCATCCTTGCAAAAGCAAAATATCTTAAAAAAAAAAAAACATGCAAAATTAGTACAAAAACTTCCCGGTATCTGTACTAAACCAATGTTTCATTATTAACCATAGAAGTTCTAAAATGTACCTGACCTAAATATTTAGCAAAATATTGATGCTATGTGAGAATAAATAGTACAATAATAATGAGCACCATAGAATTGCAGAAGAACCATAAAAAGTGTAGGTGAAATTAATATTTGTTACATTCTGTTTTAAGTGGTTGCAAACTTCCTGAAGCTGGTTTTGGTGTCAAAATATCCAAAATGCAGTAGTTGCTGTCGATTTCAGTTTCAAACTTATGCAGACATTAAGCTCTTGGTTAAGAATAATGCGTTTTTATTTATTCAAATATGTATGTTTGTATTTGAGCACCTCATTTGCCTAAGTGTTTCTCTCTGATTGATTGACAGTTGTGTTTCCAAACCAGCCACATCAACAGAAGTGTCACAGTCAATTTCGTCCCCTATCAGTTCACCTCGAGTGAAGAGACAATGGAAACATGGGTAATGGTTCCCGAACTGGAAAGCAATATTATAGAATATTACAAATTCACTTTAGAATCTGTTTGACTGATTCTTTCATTCTTTCATTTGCATCATAATGGCAGAGCCACTGGTCATGCATGGTTCCTTGCTCTGATAGGGGACAATTTTGCCAGAATGGGCATGAGGTATTCTGGCAACAATTACTGCTGATGAATATAATCGAAATTGTAGCATGGCAGAAATATAGTATTGATGCTACTCCCCCCATTGATATTAGAGAATGGTAGTTTCGTATTTTCAGTGGGTTTGACCTTTGGCTGTGATGATTCCCATGTGATTACATGGTGAAATTACGAAAAGGAAAACAGTTGTTGTGGGTGGGGGCTAAAGATTTTAATGCTGCAGATTTTTAAGGGAAAAAAAGTATATTATACAACTTAGTATAATATATGAGACATTTTTACTAGAGAAATTTAAAAAAAAATGTTTGGAGTTCACATGTGACTCGTCTACCCATGTGGAAAATTCCGCTGTGAATCATGAACTTACCTTTCAAATGTGATGTCCCACTTAACTAATTGTGTCATCTGGTTATTTTACATAATCAGAAATCATCAATGATGAAAGTCTGGAGCATCTCTCTCTGTTAAAATGAATGACCAGTAACCATGCCTGAGATCTCATTCTGTTTGGGTAGAAGTCTTCAAAAGACAGAATTTTTCCCCTTTTCTTGGGTCAGGCATGCAACACAGTTCTTGGGCTGTTGCTGCTAAAGCCCACTGATGGGCTGCTCATGTGGTTGTCATGTTTGAGGGTCAGTGAGTGTCAATGATTTTTTTTGCAGCGGTCTGTCCACCAAACAGATGGCACTCAAATGTCCGTGCTTAAGTGCTACTTCTGTGTGTGTGTGCGTGTTTAATAGCCTGTCTGGATATCTGATAGACAGCGGCACTGCACTGCACAAACACTGATATTAAACTATTGATCCATCTGTCACATCAGGTCATAAATAATTTGTGTGTGCGCTGTGGCTCTGCAGAAATGTCAGTGATTTGTTCCAGAGTGTATATTTGTGTGAAATTAATGTGTGTTCTTGGAGGTGAAGGCTAGTCAGGAGCTGCATCGATCAGAGGAGAGGGGAGGAAGGAAAAGATGGCCGCAACTACTGAAACCTTGTCACAGTGACACAAACAAGCACACACACACACACACAGATTAATCCTGGACAAAGCAGCTATACAAAGCAACTGCACACACATACACTCTAATACAAAGACAAACACAAAGCAGTGCTTCCAAAGACAGAGTACAAATCGAAAACAAACAAACAAGAGATCCTGCCATAACCCTCGGTTGAACAAATGCTCTGACAGAAACCTGTTTATCTTCTATAAACAAGTCCTCAGTCCTCCCTGTATAAACCGCAAACAGAGAATGTCCTCCAAATAAGACATGGTCATACAGAATAAATGTTGACAAGTAAATAAAGAAAACTCCATACTATAGATCAGGGTTCCTCAAATCTTACCCTAGAGGTCCAATGCGCTGCAGAGTTTAGCTCCAACCCTGATCAAACTCAGCTACCTGTGATTTTCTAATGATCCTGAAGACATTGATTAGCTTGCTCAGGTGTGTTTGATTGGGGTTAGAGCTAAACTCTGCAGGAAAGTGGATCTCGTGGGCCAGATTTGAGGATCCCTGCTATAGATGGACTCTCACCCAATCACACAGAGGCACTTACACCAACCTACATTTAATTGAATGACTTGGGATGTGTTTAAAGCCAAACACCTTATTCGGAAAGGCACAGATAATGGCTTTAAAATGATTAACGAATTTGACCAAATAACAGAAAAAATATTCACAGACACAGTCACTCGTCATATTTGGTAGGTAACAGGTGGGCCAGGGGATAGCACAATATTAGGCATTAACCTCTAAAATTACAACACAGTATAGTGTGTGTGGAGTGAGTGAGTGTAAACTATGAAATGAGCAGTGATGTCAACTCTGCGTCTCTCAGAAATCAGAGTTTGCCAAGAGTAATCACAATTTCTACTATAACAAATTTTCTATTATTTGAAATACCATGTTTTAAAGGGGTCCTATTATGCTCTTTTACAAAGTCTTGATTTTGTTTTGGGGGTGTACTAGAACAGGCTCTCTAGGTTGTTCGAAAAACACATTATTTTTCACATATTTTACATTATTACAACACCTCTCTCCCCAGTCTGGCATGAACGGCTCGAATAGTTCCTGTATCAAATGAAGGCCCGCCTTCTGAAATACGAAATGTGCTGTGATTGGTTAGCTGGGCCAGTGTGTGCTGTGATTGGCAGCACTCGGCGCCTGGTCGGGAAATGTCATGCGCCTTACCATAGCCACCTGCGAGATTCAGTGTAAATATTGCGTCAAAATCAAATCAATTTGAGCGTGATTTAAACCTGGATGATTGTAAACACACTAAGTTCATCTGCCTTGGGAAAGCTAGCGTGTCTCCGACATAGTGATAACACCCGTTGCCTTCTCTAGTGCATCATATATCACAAATCCCGGAAAATATGCGTTGTAGTCCAGTCGAGTCGTTCGTTGTAGTTTTTGAAAAGTGATTTCTGTTAAATAAAATATCTGCTTTTGAAGTGGACTTTGAGCTTTGTAACTTTACAGATCTTTTTTTATGCTCAAACAGCAACATTACAGACTAACTCAAGTTGAAAAAGTGAAAAAGCATAATAGGACCCTTTAAACCTTGTATGATATGATACATGTTTCTCATTCTCACTTTCTCCCAGAGCCAGTCTGTAATGTATGTATTTTTTATAATATATTGAGATTTGCATTTATATTATGCATAGTTGAAGTTGTTTTATCAATTTTCAACCACCAAATTTATTCTTTTAATGTTTTCCAATTTCTAATAAGGTATTTTATATGGACACTTATTTAAGGTTGTGAGTGATTGTCCTGATATAACTCTGGAAACAAGTTCTAGTGGAAAATGCATCCTAATTTCTTATTTCATATATGAGATTAGATTCTACATACCACAAAATCACAGTGCCCCAAAGGACAGTACACTATTTCCAAGCATTCTTTAACTAATGAACCTTAATACAAAAAAGTTTGTGGTGGTTCTTTATTATTTCAAGTCATTAAAATGTACATTTGCAAAATAGCATAAATTGCGAGGCCATGGTCAATCTTTTATTACAAATACAAATTTTATTACAAATACAAATGATTTTTATGGAAATTAACATATATACGGTGCACCTACATGCAAACGCAAACAGTAACAGTAAAGTAACAGTAGTACTTTTTACACTCACTCGAGTACATTTTTGTTTAGACAATCTGTCTCTTTAAATTGGTGGTATATTTTGACACAGTAGTAATATTGAATTCTCTATATTTTTCACACTCCTCTGTGTAACTAAAGCAGTGGAAGAAAGCCAACCTGTGAATGAGAATGAACTGTGTATGATTGAAAGATTGCCGTTCTCAGAAGAGAACATGTCTGAAGTCTGCCATTGGTGCATCTGCCTTGAGAACTAACGCTTGTTATTAAATGTGTTTCTGTCGTCTGACAACTTTGCTCTTCTGTAAGGCAGAATGAGTTTTGAGATTGGAAACGGTGCAGTGTTTGGCTCTGTTGAAATCCTGGATTTGGATAATTTTGTGCACGACGATGCAGGATTGGAGCAATAACATTGTGTTTTGGGATTAGACTGGTATTGGGATTTGTTCCTTATAGGATTTGCCAACATCTGTTCCAGTGTTCCCACTTAAATTCAGGAAAACAGCAGCCTGTGAATAAAAAAAAACCTGCCGCTATTGTGTTTGAATGTATGTGTGTGTGTGTGTGTGTATTTAACAAGAAAAAGGGACAAGTGTGTATGAGAGGGAACATTGTGTATGTGTTTACAATTGTACAAAATAGAGATTGGTTGTGTGTGTGTGTGCGCGCGCGTGCGTGCGTGTGTGTGTGTATGTGTGTGCGTGTGCTTACACCCTCCCCTGAACCACAGGGAGAAATGGGTGGATTAACCTAAATGGAAATTCTCTGTTCTGTGTGGCTCTCAAGGCTCTGGCTGCGTACAGGGGCCCTTATCTAAAGCAGGTTTTAGAGGGAGTAGACTCTTTTATTAGGGCCTTATTTCTGTCTCGCTATCGTTATTCTACAAATTCATATGTCAGAACAGTTCTATTCAACCCTCTGCCTCTCATGGGGCACAGGGATGACAGCAACACTCTGAGAAAGCCTCAGGAGTGGATTATTATTTTACAGAGTATTGTACAGGCTGAGGGAGCTTTCTAAAGATGCTCAACAGGGAGTAGAGTGGTCATGCTTGGAAGTTTAGATCCAAGTTAAATTAGCTATAATGGAAAGATGTTTGTGTGTGTGTTGTTGGTTTACTGTGTGTGCATGAGTCTTTGTTTTCTCTTTAAAACCACTGAAGGAAATAATTGCCTTTTCTTTTTTAACCTATTCGTAATGATTCTTAATAAACGTGGACTGATGGTTGCATGAAATACTGATTTGTCATGGCACTTTTTTTTAGATCAGTTAGTTCAGGATCTATTAATGTGTTGTTCAGAAAAAATGTCATTCATACATACAGTATAATACACAAGGTGCACAAAGGTAAAAATGCCAGGTTGATACAACTGCCCTGATTTCATAATAAAGAAATGAGTCTAAAAGGATGAAATTCTGGTAAAGGTAGTTTGGAATAATTTTAATTTTTACTTCTTTGGGGAAAAAAATAAGCAGTCAAGTTTTTTATTTTTGTTTTATTTTGCTGACCAAGAAAGTCAAGTAATGCAACCAGAAACCAAAAATGCAATGCAACCGAAAATATTTGTAATTTCTTTTCCTTGATTTAAAAAAAAACATTTGTTCATTTATTTATTTTAATATTTTTTTATGATATATGTGAGCCTACCAAGGACAAACCATTTTAAGAATGTATGAATGGTTGCATGGAAGATTAAGATTTGTCTATGTTATATGCTTTTACCTATACCACATGACATATAAGTGGCATTTTATTGAAAATTTTGTTAAAAATGTTGTTTTTCAAAACCATATGAAACAGATGTGAATGCAAAGACTACATTTCAAAGAACTTGTTACGTGAGGTTAAATTTGATTTTTAAAAGATTTTTTTTCTTTTTCTTGAACACTTTTATTTGTCTTTCACCTTAGAAGCATAATTGCTTTAAAAATATTAAGATTTGATATGATGTTTTTAGAGATTCTGAATTGTTGTTGTTTTTCATATCCAACTGGCAAATAGTTTAGTTTTGGGTTCAAGAATATATCTGACCAAATTGTATGTGGGGGGAAAAAGAGCAATGAGGGGGAAAAAAGTCACAATTATAAGGTTCTGAAATATAAGACAAAAATACTGATTAAAAATTATTTTCTTGCTGTGTAAGAATTCAGTGTTTGTGCAGCCCTTGCTGAGATTCTGTAAGCACCAGCTAAACATCCGTTGTCCAAATTAATGGCACCCCAGCTAGACTAAATAAAGACTCATTGATATTGTAGCTCACACGGCCAAATGAATCCGTAGATGTCACGGCAGAGCTGAGGTGTCATTAGCTGCGGTGCTAACAACAACAGCAGTGCCTAGAGAATATTAATAAACCCCCACTAGCTAATAAGCTAGCAAAATTTAAATTAAGGTCTTCAGCTGTTATGATTTGCTCCAAACATCTATTTTGTTCAGGGTTGTCATGTTTAACATTGACACAAATGGGAAACTCTAGCACTTTCCTACCATCTCAGAAAATATTTTTTGAAAGGTACTAGTACCATTTAGTTGCTAATATGTACACTTTATGTACTAAAATTCATCATTTAGTGGTAAATAAGGTATTGATGGCTTTTTTCTAAGAGCATTGTATAACTCTAATGTCACCTTTTATGTGGATGCTTTTTAGCGCTAATATATAAATTAATAATGGTGCGATTTTCTGCATGGCTACCGGAGTCACTGTCAGTGTTGTCGGTTAATGGAGAGTCAGGCCATTAATGCGGCAAAATGCAGAGGTTAAATACACTCATCTATTCACCTGCCATCACCGGTTCTGTTCCGCTTTGACGAGCAGCGGTGCAAATAATTAGCTGGAGCACAGAGCTTGTGCTAAATTAATTCTCTAAACAAACAATAGCAAAGCAGACACCTCCCACCCACAAGGAGAAAAGAATACTAATCTTGGAGTGTCTGTGTGTCAGACAGAGTGCATGTGAGTGTATGTGCTTAACCTGTAAGGGGGTGTGTGAGAGTGAAAGAGAGAGAGAGAGAGAGTAAAAAAGAAACAGATTTGTTGTGTTGTTACGGGCCAACGAGAGGTGCGGATCCATCTGCAAAGCTTTATTAGAAGACATGGTCAGAAACAGGCAGAGTCGAACACCAGCAAACAGATATGGCACTGGCAAGACACAAGAGTAATCCATTAAACAGGACGATCAATGGCGAATATAATCCAGAGGGCTTGACAAGAGGGGTAATCCGAGGAACACGAGCAATAGTCCAGGCAAGGTGCAAACATAATTCAAAAGACAAGACGAAAGGGTAATCCAAAATACTCAGGCAAGAATCCGAACACGGGAAAGCAGGCAAGGCAAGACTATGACAATGACTAGACTATGAAAAGTAGAGCAGGCTCCGTAATGTAGCTATCAGCGCTTAGAATACTGCGATTTGAAAGAGGAAGTCCATATCTTATAAAGTGTCTTAGATTGGTTACAGCTGTGTGTGCCATTAGTGCAATGGGTGATGGGAAATGTAGTCTAGGGTATAGTACAGGGTTCCTCAAATCTTACCCTGGAGGGCCAATGCGCAGCAGAGTTTAGCTCCAACCCTGATCAAACTCACCTACCTGTGATTTTCTAATGATCCTGAAGACACTGATTAGTATACTCAGATGTGTTTGATTAGGGTTAGAGCTAAACTCTGCAGGAAAGTGGATCTCGTGGGCCAGATTTGAGGATCCCTGGTATAGTATATCAATCTGTGCAGTGTGAGAGTCAATAAGATGGAAGAGCGACAATCGGACGGAAAGCCACGGATCGGATTCGTGACATGTGTTATGTTAAGTTTCTCACAATGATCCACATTTAGCCGAGACATAAAACACACACACACTATGCCATGTTCCCCTCATTAGCCACCTTTGACACAGCAGGAAACAAAACAAAATGTTTATTAACAGAAGACAGATTAACTCTAGCTAAATCCTTGCATTTGAAATGATTAAAAAAAAACAGCACATACACACAGTCAATATCTTAGTGTTCAGTGGATCAGAGTGAGGCACAAGGCAAGAATTTGAGCTCCTTGTAATTAGAAATATTGGTCGCACTTTAGTATGGGGACCAATTCTCACTATTAACTAACCGTTCATTATGACTTTTGTCTCAATAAATTCCCGATTTGCTTAATAGTTAGTAGGGTAATTGTTCAGTTTAGGTAGGATTAAGGCAGGGGTGTCAAACTCAATTCCCGGAGGGCTGGAGCCCTGCAGAGTTTAGATTAAACCCTAATTAAACACACCTGATCCAAAAAATCAAGTCCTTCAGGCTTATTTGAAAACTACATGGTATATGCTGGAGCAGGGTTGGAACAAAACTCTGCAGGGCTCAGGCAGTTTGACACCCTTGGATTAAGGGATCGAAAATAAATCAAGTCAAGTCACCTTTATTTGTACAGCGTTTTATACAATTCTGATTGTGTCAAAGCAGCTTTACAGTGTCAAACAGGAAAATAGTTTGTCAATAATGCAAGAGGACAATATCAAAGAGTCTTTTTTTTCCCAGCTAAAGTCAGTTCATTGATGATTCAGTGATGTCATCATCCAGTTCAGCTCTCTTCCAAAAGTGTCTGTGCAATCAGTCAAGTCCCCAACTAAGCAAGCCAAAGGCGACAGCGGCAAGGAACCAAAACTCACTCCATCAGTGACAGAAATGGAGAAAAAACCTTGGGAGAAACCAGGCTCAGTCGGGGGCCAATTCTCCTCTGGCCACACGAAAACAGCATGGCGAGGTTTAATTCCACCGTTCATTATGACTTTTGTCTCAATAAATTCCCGATTTGCTTAATAGTTAGTAGGGTAATTGTTCAGTTTAGGTAGGATTAAGGCAGGGGTGTCAAACTCAATTCCCGGAGGGCTGGAGCCCTGCAGAGTTTAGATTAAACCCTAATTAAACACACCTGATCCAAAAAATCAAGTCCTTCAGGCTTATTTGAAAACTACATGGTATATGCTGGAGCAGGGTTGGAACAAAACTCTGCAGGGCTCAGGCAGTTTGACACCCTTGGATTAAGGGATCGAAAATAAATCAAGTCAAGTCACCTTTATTTGTACAGCGTTTTATACAATTCTGATTGTGTCAAAGCAGCTTTACAGTGTCAAACAGGAAAATAGTTTGTCAATAATGCAAGAGGACAATATCAAAGAGTCTTTTTTTTCCCAGCTAAAGTCAGTTCATTGATGATTCAGTGATGTCATCATCCAGTTCAGCTCTCTTCCAAAAGTGTCTGTGCAATCAGTCAAGTCCCCAACTAAGCAAGCCAAAGGCGACAGCGGCAAGGAACCAAAACTCACTCCATCAGTGACAGAAATGGAGAAAAAACCTTGGGAGAAACCAGGCTCAGTCGGGGGCCAATTCTCCTCTGGCCACACGAAAACAGCATGGCGAGGTTTAATTCCAGGCTGCAACACAGGTCAGATTGTGCAGAGGACTCGTCTGGTTCCAGTGGTCTTGTGCCAATGGTCATTGTGGTGACGAGGTCTGTCTCTGATGCTCATCTAGTTGACATGGTCTCCACTGACATTCAGGGCTGTAGAGGTCATCTTTAGGTGCTGCTCCACCCTCTGATCTGGATACAGACTGGATCCCTATGGCTACGGTGACCTCAGAATAAGAATGAAAGAGACTAATATTAGCATAGATACCATTCTTCTTACTATGTAGTGAGTACATCAGGTGTTATGAGAAAACAAATATTCAGAATAATGCATTAATATGTGCTTTATAAGTACTAATAAACAGCCAGTATGCTAGTAATATGCATGTTAACATGCAACTAGTTAATAGTGAGAATTGTTCCCTAAAATAATGCATTACTGAAATATTTTTGTTATTGGTCCTTCTGTAGTTTAAAGCAGTGCTTCTCAATCCTGTCCTGGAAAAAATCTTATTTTGTGAATAGAAGAAAGAATGATTCATTCACAAAGTGTACATCTCTAATGAACTTCATCTTCTGAACTTCTGTGAATGTTACATTAATTTCAACCAGTTCCTCACACAAAGGGAGCATTCAGAAGACTTGGAATAGCACAGTATAGGGTGTGTGATATTTATGAACTACAAAAATATTGTAATTGTTGTTTTAACAATATGTGAACTGACATTATCGAGTATGTCACTTGCAAAAAACAAACAAAAACCGGTCTTGAGAGTCCAAAAGCGTTAATGATGAAGCCTATGCAGTTAGGCCTATTCAAGTTATAAAAGCAAAAATAAAATAAAACTCCATATCCATCTGTATATTTAGTTTTTTATATTTATAAGATATGACATTGTTAACTGATATTACAAGCAAGAGTGCCGTTTTCCTAAATAATAGCGCGTGATCACGATTATGAATGTGGTCATTTATACCACTTTTATGATAATTTTATAGCACTTTAAAGTCATTTTTCTGTATTTACTGATTAAAAGGGTGACAAGAGAGTGAGTAAACTCAGGTGATCTGTCCTTTTAAACAAAAGAAGATCACAAGAACATACAGTGCTGTATATATTTCCAAAATGCAGAGTATCCATTTGCATTGTTTAATTTAACAGATGGCAAGGGAGAGGAGAGGCTGGTTAAAGCAGAAGCCAGATATCTCAGCAACATGGGTCTGGTGTCACTCTCACACAGAGGGAAACACAAGGGTGTCAACTTATTACTAGGTGCTAGACAGAGACCATGAAAGAATGTGCCGGCATGACAGAGAGGAAGGAGAATTGAGAAAAAAAGAGGTTTAAAGATTTTATTTTGTTAAGTTAAATCATTTATAATTCATATCGTGCCAATCTTTGTTCATATATTTTTCAAACTCCAGTGCTATCCAGGATGTCCATCATATTTTGGCAGTGTTAGATTTTTCTTGAAGAGTTTTAACTTATTGAGTCTCTTTACCACATCAAAGAGCTCCTTTAATACAAATGGCCCTACAGTGTTGCCATGAGCAACGGCCTATGCGGCTGCTTCTTGCCTTGGCATGTACATCAGAAATCAGTAATGAATGAGAACTAACACTCAGATGAGAAAAAAAGTCATTTTCGCATGTTTTTGAGCTTGTGGTCAATTATTTAGCCTTTAAAAAAAAAACGAATTTAGTCTTTTTTTAAATGGTGTGACATTTAGTCCCATCTCAATCATCTAGTATGCAAATATATATACTTGTTTTGTATGTGTTGTAAATAATCTAATTTAGCCTGCATTTATTTTCTTGATCGTGACCTGGTTGAGCAAAATGCTGTCAGGAGTGTGAAGAGATTAAGACAGCAAGGGCAAATTAATTTTTGACACAATGACATTTGCCAACATTTGGTTTCCAAGAAAGGTGTTGGCAAGCTGGAGACTAAATTAAGAAATCAGAGATAAATAGCATGCATAGTCTGAATCATACCTCTCCTCTGCAGTATATATTTAAATGCATGTTCAAAATGTTCATATAATATGAGGGAGACTTGAGAATGTGTACAAAGAAAGTATGCATTTTTTAGCTTTGTATTCCACAAATTAATTTGTTGGTATAAAAAGTAGATTTTACATGTAATTTTAAAATAGCAATAATGATAATAATAATAATAATAATTATTATTATTATTATTTATTAAAAATAATAAATTATAAATATATACAAACATTTACTGCTGTAATTTTGTCAATTGTGTGTGTACTTAGGATACATAAAATGTTGGTTATGAAATCAGCCCTAGCAAGATTGAAGTTCTTAACCACAGTTAACAAAACATTTTAAATAATACTGATATTTCCAAATAACGTTCATACTGTTCCCAGAATATGCAATCAGTCGATTTTATGCAGCTGTAGTGTTATTCTTTTCTTCCACAGTTATGCATCTTTTAACATGTGTCCTTGAGGTTTGCAGTACTTTGGCAACTTGGCACCTGCATTAATGAACAACACGGTTCCGTGACATATGGTGGATGTCTGTGTGCAATATGTTGAAGCTTGCTCGTCTTCAGTCACTATTTTCTATACAGTCAGCATTAAGTCTGACCACAATAACCCTACAGAATGACTTACACAATATCTGCATATCTAGTATCTACAGTATAACTTATAGCTTCTTTGATTTAAATAGTTTATTTAATAGTTACTCTAGAGCATTCTGCACAAACATGTTTACCTTCAAAACTAAAAAGGAAGAGAAATTAGATTTAACTCATAAATTTCTAATGTGTGTCTGTCAGCACTTTTGTTCACCGAGGATATCAAATAGCTGAAGAAGACAGCAAAATAGCTACAAGGTAAAACATAAAGGCCTCCCTTTTCATCTTGGTTGAGATGGACCTCCAGAGTCTTAGTTGTTCTCTAGTGTTATTTTCCCAAATAATTTATATTCCACCATATTTACACTGCATTCTCTCTCTCTGTGTGTAGAGGATTTAGTCTATTTCAATATATCAGTTTGTTCCAGCGCCTTTTTTATTCCTGCTATTTCATTCCACATTCCACTTGTGTTCTAGGCCCAAATGGAAAGCAAAAACACAAACCTAAAATCATTATTATTAAATTATTCCACCCAAAATGATTATATTCCATCAACCCTCTCTCTGTCTTTTCTTCCCCCGAGATGAAAACACTCAATGTACAAAAAGTTTGTTTTGCAATTTTAATAATAGCTAATGCCCAAATTCAATCAGAAGTAAAATGATGTCATAAATCGATTGGCCCGACTCTCTATGTGTTTTGCAGATTTCACAGAAGGTCAGATTGAATCAGCCTATTGCATGCTTTTAATAAGCATAACATCCATATGAATCTAAATTTGAACATCAGGGGGGGAAAAGAGCTTGCAGTGAGACCAGGGAGTATGAAGTCGGGCGAGACAGATTATCTGAAATGAAATGAAAGAAGAGAGGGAGAATGAGAGCGGAGCAAGTGAGGGCTAGCCGGGTGAGTGTTGCAGGGCACGGTTCTGCACATGAAGTATGAAATATAGATTTCTAATCATTTTGAAAGCTGCGTTAAAATGAGTGGGTGGAAAATGCCTAATTTGGGAAATAAGTTTGCATTAAAGGAGAAGTTCTGGAGTGACAGCCGAGCCCTCGTCTCAATGCGATGGGAGTTTGAAAAACATTTTCAAGCATGAAATATTTAAACCTGAGTAAATTTACCTTGTCATTGATTTTCCAGACTTTTCTTTCCTCTGAGCTTGAGGTTTGGGCTTCCTGGCAGTTGGAATCGTAAATTGTAAAAAGCTGCACATTCCACCATCTTCATATGTCTAGTCTTTCCTCTATTGACAAGCTGCCAAACATGGCCGCCAAGACTGATGCAGTGTCACCTTGTAAGCAAATCACCTGCGCCACAGATGTCACTCCTGTTAAATGGGGTTATTTTTTGCACGCGTGTGTGTTCGGAAGGATGTCATACAGCATTTTTTATGTTCTCAAATCAAACTAGCTTTCTCTCTGCTGTGAAAATCTATGGTGGATTCGTGGCTAAAGGAGGCTTGTTAAAACAGTGCGGGTTCCTCTTGTGTTCATTTAAAATCACTCTGTTTGGAACACTCTCTCCCTCGCTGTAAACGTGGGCAAAAGACAGGTTGTCAAAACATGTCAAATTCACATCATTTGAGTCGGAATTTGCCTGCTGATGCGTTGCCCAATTTAACTCTCTGCATTAGGTCACACCCTAAAGGTCGAAACAACACAAAGTATAGCCGTCAGAAAATATCAGATAGAAACACAACTCGATTCTATATATGAGTGGTTCAGTTTTATAGTACTTAAGATCTCACATAATTAAATAATTAATACATTATGGTGGGTGTAATGTGCTACTGTATGCACTATAAAAATAAAAAGTAGGAGGAAGCACAATATATCTATTATCTACGATGACGCGTTGCTGCCATACATATATTATTTTAATAACTCAATTATGTCGTAATAACGATATGTTATGTTGTTAAAATTACATAGTCGTGTATGTTCAGTTGGAATAACAGTTTACAGGTTAATCCCAGTGTGTTTGATATTGTGGAGGACAGTTCAGTGTCACCATAATGCAGTTTACCATTCTGCCTATATTTTTACCTTAACATATCGTCTGAAAGCAGAATGAATAAAGTGCTTTATGATATCTAGTTGTGTCTATCTGTCTGAGGGAAGACTGCAAATTCACAGATACTACATGAGAGATGTACTGTCTGGAGGTATAAAGAGAAACTTGTTTAGATAGGAGAGTAAAGTCGAGGCAGATATCTTAAAGGGGTCATATGATGCAATTAAAATTTCTCTTTGGAGTGTTACAAGCTCTTGGTGCATAAAGAAGATCTGTAAAGTTGCAAAGACTAAAGTCTCAAATCCAAAGAGATATTCTTTATAAAAGTTAAGAGTCAACCACGCCTACCTAAAACGGCTCTTTCTAACACGCCCCCACATGTCTACATCACGATGTGGGAAGATTTGCATAACGCCGCCCAAATGTTCACGCAAAGAAAGAAGGCGTAACTTTTATTCTCGCTGTAGTATTGTTGTTGCCGCCGCCTCCATGTCGTGAAGGCGCTGTGTGTTTCGTTGTGAAAGCGAAACTACTTTGTTTGGTCTTCCAAAAGAGGACACGACTAGAAATCAGTGGTTAAGTTGTATTTACAACACTGTTCCAGAACACTTCAACCCAAATATTCAGATGTGTGCAGCGCATTTTATGGAGGACTGTTTCCTGATCCTGGTAGAGTAGACTACAATGCCGGCTGTTCTGACTCACAGACTGTAAGTATGTTTTTTATACTTAAAGAATTTGCCACTGACGATTCAAATGCGAGTTTTGAGCAGTGTAGAGTAGGGCTTGTTGTTTGTCATTTCTCCGATCACAAATGCAGACATGGTTTTATGTTTACGCGGCGCGATGCAAT
>NW_015505322.1:1041690-1091449 GCF_001515645.1 Sinocyclocheilus grahami | reverse complement strand
CACACACACACACACACACACACACACACACACACACACACACACACACACACACACACACACACACACACACACACACACAGACAGACAGAGTTTGTCTTATCTTATCTTATCTTAGCATAGCTGCCTTACATGTTAAACAGAGAAAGACCAAGAGGGTAGCCTGACATCTTAAATGAAAATAAATTATACATCTTTGACTTGTGTTTGGTGTGTATGTGATGCTGAGGCTTAAAGTGAGACAGGGAAAGAGACAGAGAGGCAGGCTTATGAAGCTTGCCACTGCTCAGGAGAAGTGTGTCGACTCAACAGAAGTATAATGGGACGGATGTTGAGACATCAAAATCACCAGTTTTTCTTTAGTGAGTGCAAAGAACTCAAGGACATAGCAAACAAAGCAGCATCCACTCCAAACCAAAGTAGTGAAACTATTTAAAATGTAATTTGTCTGTATTTAAAATCCCTGTGTTCACTTAATATTATGATCTCCATCTTAAAAATATTTGATGAGATAAGATGATTTGATAAGCTCAATATTTGTATCTAATATATTAATATACAGATGATGATGATGATGCAGGACATGAAAATAATGCAATACAGCAATAACCCGTTTATCCAACCTTTAATCAGCGATCTGAAATAGATTTTCTGTCAGAAAGTAAACACGCTTGATTGAGCCACACAAAATCCAAAAAGGGTTTAAGTATGGAAACTGGCGCTATGGACCCTCATCTTCTCATGATTAAAGATGAGGTGATGAAATTAATCCTATTATGAAGTATAAAGTTACAAATCATCTTTAATTTATGATTATAACCTCTTGGTTGGTTAAGATAACCTCTGTGACCTGTACCTTTGTGCTGAATATTTGTTTTTATATACTATACTAGGACGTTTTTGTACAGGAAACATTTAGTTAGTGCATGATTAGGTATAGAGTTCACCGCTGCTTTGAGGTCAAGGTAATCAAGTCAGTAAAGTCACTAACTAAAATGGTTTAAATGATTCCACCCAAAAATGGGCTATTCCTGAAGGTGCAGAAGTGATGACCCTTTTAGGAGCTCTGACACAATTCGACTGACTGTACCGATTCTCCATTTAACTGTAACCAAACATCAGTGCACAATAAAAAACAAAAAAACTGCAAGTTATTTTAACAGTCACTCATGCATTTTCTGTAATTTTGGTATTTGTCATTTAGCCAACTGTATCGCACAAATGGAGAATGAATAATCGGTTTCAGTGGCATTAGCATCTTGATCAGGTCGATTCTTTCACTGAAGCTGAAAAAGATTGCGGTTGCTAATGTGACTCAGCCTCGAGTTGCTGGAGTCCTGATTGATTTGTTAAACAGGTGTTATTTTACTCCTGATGGAGTCTACGGTTTCTATTTTTATAAGAAATGTCATCTCTTGACAAAAAAATAAAAAAATTAAATAGATATAAAGCAGTGCAATCCCCAATACTATATGATTGGATTATTTAAATTATTTTTTTCTACATTTGTGATCTTGTAAACATTGTTATTATATTGTAAATATCGTACTAGGATTTATTTTTTCATTGACAAGATTAAGACTGCTCTTATGAAGCTCTTTGACCTTTTCTGTAGAAACACACACTTAGATTTTCCATTATTCCCTTCCTGGCTATACCTTTCTGGCATGATTCTGGTAAGATACTGTCTCTTCAACCCAAAACAACAAGTTACTTCCAACTTCAATCTGTCGACTATTTTTCACTCTCATTTCTTCAAATGCGGGATGGAAATAGAAAGATGAGCTTGCGCAGATGCCGTTAAGTCATCAGACTAACTCTGTCCTGTTACAATAACAGATCTGGCTGTGAGTAATTTGCATCACAATCCACTCTGACTGCTCACCCTCATGTCCTTTATTTTCCCCACTTAATCATTCTCTTACTCATTCTCACTCAAACTCACTCATGTGGTCTTTATTTATCCCTCTCTCAGCTGCCCATTCACTCGTGCCTCAACCCCTCACTTTGCCCTTATCTTTCACTGATGACAGAATTGCACAAATCTTCCTCAAGTGGACCTTGCGAGTTCCATAACTGTGTGTGATTGTGTGTAGAAGAATTGTCTTATAATAGTGTTTGTGTAGATTTTCTCAAAGCATTGTGTGAATCAGGAGTGAGGAAGGTGGTGGTTGTTTTGTATTATAGGAAAATGTTTGAGTTCAGTACAAGTTACGGTAAAGACGTCATGAAACAGAAATTGTGATCGTCTTTTCATCCCTATTGTGTTGTGTATGTGTGAAACAGCTTTTTGAATGGATTTAAATAAGCACTTTAGATTTTAGAATTGAATCATCATTACACTGGTAAATATGTTTCTGGCATGTTGTATGTTTGGCAAGAGACGGACCCATATACATATTCCAGAATGAAAATGCCAGGATTCATCAGGCTCAAATTGTGAAAGATTTGCCACCACAGAATCCTGAACTTGAACCCATTGAAAGTCTTTGGTACATGCTGGAGTTGACTTTACAATGCCTGGCCTAAAAAAGCCACACATTCTAATATTTATTGGGATCGCCTTTAGCTTTGAATAGTGTGCTTTCGTTGTGGCATTGATTCAACAATGTTAGGCAACATCACAACATTTATTTCCATCAAGAGCTGCATTAATCTTTGGCTGATATCTTGTATTGATAATGGGAGAGTCGAAGCACTCTGTAAAGTCGACTCCAGCACATCCTAAAGATGTTCAACAGGGTTAAGCTCAGGACTCTGTGGTGACCAATTCATGTATGAAAATGATTTCTCATGCTCAGTGAACCACTATTTTCACAATTTGCATCCAATGAATCTTGAAATGGCATTCTGGAATATAGAGACGAGTACGTCTTCCAACATGGTTGTTTGAGAAGTAAAAAGCTACACACTGCATCACTTAGGGTTAAAAGAATTGCTACCAAGCATGCAACATGCCAGAAACATATTAATCACTGCAATAATGATCCAATCCTAGACTCTTCAGTATTTAGCCAACCAATACCAAAATGGCAGTGTATATTTATTGATATTTAAATAGTACAGGCTTATATTAAACTTTATTCTTGTGTATACGGTTACTGTAGCAGTAAATAAATTAATGAATGACATTTCAAATTGTTTCTATTGCTACATGATATCCACTTCATCTGTGACAAAGTACGCAAACACGGCACAAGTGTCACTATAGGGGAAGTAGACGGTATCTGACCTAATGTCTCCCCTCCCAATTTCTTTGAGAATTTAAAGGGGTCATATGATGCGATTTCAAGTTTTCCTTTCTCTTTGGAGTGTTAGAAGGAGGGACTTTGTAGAAAACGAAGCGTTTGAGAGAGGCGGGGCATAGAGGACCTACAATAATGTACAGTATTTGAAAAATAATGTGTTTTTTTGAACATTAAAGCATGTCAACATATTCTGTTACACCAAATACACAAAATAATGATCATATGACCCCTTTAAATTAGAAATGTGACACTTATAATTGTTATAATATAAAAGCATTTAATATATAAGCATTGCATAATATAATTTAATATAAAATAATTTATATTAATTATTCTGTGAAGGCAATTGTATGTAGTTTTATGTTTTTGCGACTTTAGAGCCCCCTACAGTTAGATGAGTATAATTCATTGTCGTAAATATAACACTGCGGTAATCTCTAGCTGCACCCTTACATTTACTGCTGCTGTAAAGCAATCTGCATTTTTCGCGGGATTTCGTACCCGCTCACCAAACAATACGCACAGAACAACTGTTTGGAGGGAAACGTCGAAAAGAAACAGAACCGTTCGCTTTATTAGAAGATAATGGATGCACTATCTGAATGATTTTGGAACTGATTTCAAGGTAAAAAAAAAAAAAAATTAAATAGTTAATTTAGTTATTTAAACTTGTCTGTAAAGCCTTTTAAATCGTTGTTACAGTCAGTTTACGTTTTAGTTACTCTGTCATGGCGTTGAGGTTAATAAAATGAAACAAAAGGTTAGTAAGCAATTGAAACTTATTTTAACAGGCAAGTTGTTTATGTCTTGTTGCTATTGTCCCTATTCACTTCTATTGAAGTGCCTCATAAACCAGATTTTGCTGTGTGTGTGTGTGTGTGTATCGATATATCGATACTTAGGATCGATATGCCCATCCCTAAGAACAACTGTTTGGAGGGAAACGTCGAAAAGAAACAGAACCGTTCGCTTTATTAGAAGACAATGGATGCACTATCTGAATGATTTTGGAACTGATTTCAAGGTAAAAAAAAAAAAAAAATTAAATAGTTAATTTAGTTATTTAAACTTGTCTGTAAAGCCTTTTAAATCGTTGTTACAGTCAGTTTACGTTTTAGTTACTCTGTCATGGCGTTGAGGTTAATAAAATGAAACAAAAGGTTAGTAAGTAATTGAAACTTATTTTAACAGGCAAGTTGTTTATGTCTTGTTGCTATTGTCCCTATTCACTTCTATTGAAGTGCCTCATAAACCAGATTTTGCTACGTAAGCACTAAGCCTGTGTGTGTGTGTGTACTGGTTTATATATCCTGGTGGGGACTTAAACCTGACTACACACAGACTCATGGGGACTCGTGTCACGGTGGGGACCTAAATTGTGGTCCCCACGGGTACAAAAGCTTATAAATCATACAGAATTAAGTTTTTTGAAAATCTAAAAATGCAGAAAGTTTCCTGTCAGGGGTAGGATTAGGGGTAGGGTTGGTGTAGGGCAATAGATTATACGGTCTGTACAGTAGAAAAACCATTACGCCAATGGAGAGTACTCACTAGGATAGCTGACCAGACATGTGTGTGTCATAATCTATCTCACTGTTTTGAGCTTAAGTTGTACTCGACCTGAAGTATTCCTTTACGTGTTGTTACAATTACAGTGTTGGAGAGTTTGTTTTTCACTTCTGTTTCTCTGAAATTGATTATACAGCAGACAATCAGCAACACACACACACACACACACACACACAAACAAACAAACAACCCCAGACTGAGGAGGCAGGTCAGTTAAATTGGTTGGCAGCCACATTCCGCTAACAGATGCAGTCTATTAGCGCAGACTGTACTCACAAGGGAGAAAGAGAGGCGCTGGAAGAATGAAAGACAAAAAAGTCAGCTTAATAATCACGCAGCAGGAGACGACAAAGGAAATTGCCTCTCAACTTCACACATGCATAACTGGTTCTAACAAACAACACACTTTATATTATGTCTTAATTGTGTGTGTGTGTGTGTGTGTGTGTGGCAGCCCGGATTAAATTAAGATCTTTCTCTCCATGAATATGAATTGCTTCTTCGATGTTGCTAAATGCAACAAGGTTTAGATCACACAGTAGAATTGTGGTGACTTGTAGTTCAATTCTCTGAGTAAGACTCTTGAGTGGCTCCTTATTCTGTCAGTCAGTCAAATCGCACACAGAGATTGAGATGATAGACAACCTTTCTCCTGAAAGACCTTTTCTGATGCCTTGAATTGTCAAAAACTGCTTCAAATGCAGGAAAAAAAAATTGTTCCATCAATCATTTATTTTTCTTTACCACTGTATATAGCTGGTGCTTAATTACAGTGAATAATGATAAATGCATGCATGTTATTCTGCAGACTGATGTAAATGGCCTAGTGAGTGTGTGTTTGTGTGTGCATATACTGTACACCATATAGGCAATTTTAGACCCTACTTAGAGGGCTTCAGCTCTCACTTGCTTTCATCTCAGCCCCTCCAAAAACCTCTGATTAATGCTACTGCCAGCAACCTTAACCCTGCAATGCCTGACACATAAAAATATTTTGTAACTGTATATTGAATCAATCAATCAATCAATATATCAGCCATTTGTTGTTGTTTATTCTGTCTATCTATCTATACACGCATATACACACAGATGAATATATAAATAACATAAACGGCTGATTTATTTATTCATTTATCTTTTCATAAAGGAACCTTTATGAACTTGTATGGTGTATATATATATATATGTATGCACCATACAAGTTTATATGCAACATATGCTAATTAATTCTTTTATAGATTTATAATTTTTTAGAATATATTTTTTACACTGTATATGAAAAATTATGTATCAGCCTATTATGGTACATTGCTACTTATTTATTTTCCTGAAGAAACAACATTCACAACATTTTTTTGTTTCATAAAGGAACCTTTTAGTTTTGCTTTGTGGTAGTTACAAGGCCAACAAAGACCATCTGCACCCCATACCGTAGTCATCCTTTATTTATATTATTAATTTTATATATATATATAATGTTTATATACATTTCACTGATGCAATAAAAATTTTTTAAAGTGCCAGTCAAACATAATGACCTACAGACCTTGCAAACTTGAAACAAGAAATATTCCTCTGACACTCAACATATTTTATTCAGATAAAGGACTGAGCCCCTTAAGGATAAACTCCAATACACACATTTCCTGTTAGACGTATTAAGACAATGGTCACACTCCACTGAGGGTGATGGCTCTAAACGTGCAGCGAGAGTGTATCGAGAGTAAACACGCACTCACAAATGCACATGGTGGCACAGCCAGATAAGCAGACACTGTCACTGAAGCATGAGTATGTACACACACGCTACAACAGCAACACAAACACACACAGATACACACTCTTTCCCAGCTCTGTTCGAGAGGCACAGCATGGGGATGTGACAAAGCAGGTGTAAAATATATAACAGGATGAAATTTCCTGTTAGACGTATTAAGACAATGGTCACACTCCACTGAGGGTGATGGCTCTAAACGTGCAGCGAGAGTGTATCGAGAGTAAACACGCACTCACAAATGCACATGGTGGCACAGCCAGATAAGCAGACACTGTCACTGAAGCATGAGTATGTACACACACGCTACAACAGCAACACAAACACACACAGATACACACTCTTTCCCAGCTCTGTTCGAGAGGCACAGCATGGGGATGTGACAAAGCAGGTGTAAAATATATAACAGGATGAAAATCGCCCATAGGCTTAACCCGTCCACAGCTTCCCAGTGCCAGCGCTGGTGTTGTGGTTTGCTATTGGTTTCATTTTGTGCGTCTGTTTTTAAAGGGTCTGTGAGATTCTATACTCTGTTGTTATTGTAAATTATTCCTGTGATCAAAACTAAATTTTCAGCATCATTACTCCAGTCTTCAGTGTCACAAGATCCTTCAGAAATCATTCTAATATGCTGATTTGCTGCTCAAGAAACATTTCTCTTTATTAATGAAAATAGTTGTAATGCTTAATATTTCTGCTGAACAAGTGATACATTTTTTTCAGGACTCTTTAATGAATAGAAAATTCAAGAATTTATTTGAAATGGAACTCTTTGTAAATGTCTTTAAAAAATTTTTACTTTATTGTCACCATACACTTTTCCCCTCCTTTTTTTTTTTTTAAAGTTAATCATGTTGATTATTGGCAACGTGTGTACCAGTTCCTCTTTTTTGATACATTTTAACAGTTTTAACTCATGTCTCAACAAATAACAAATTCTCTTATTACTATCCATCAATAAATCGTGAATCCAACAAATCATGAACAAGTATTACAAACAAAAATAGGCTGTTTTTTTATTATCTACTTGTGATTTTAACATTATTTTAATAACTATATCAGTTTATCTCAGGATCAATCTTTTGTCATTGCACACTTACCTTGTAGGTTGGAACATTTTGCAGTGCATCTGGACGAACAGGTTTTTAGGAAAATGCTGTGGTGTTTGTTTTTATTTAGTGCTGTGAGAGTAAAATAAAAGCCCCGAGGGACCTATTAACCCTGCTGTACCCTACCATTATTTTTAGACATTCAGCTATGTACTTCAGAAACCCCAAACTAATCAATAATCAAATAAATTACCTTTTTGACCCAGTTTATTTTTGATACTATTTTAGAAGTTACCTGTGAAATGCAAACTCTGGTGTAAAGTTCTGTCAGTATTTATTCACTAACTATAATGGCAACTATTGTAATTGTATTCTGTATTCAGTATTGAGTGTTGTCTTTGAAGTTAGTGCTACTGTGTCTCTCTCTCTGTGTGTGTGTGAGAGAGAGAGAGAGAGACCAGGACACTCTCTTAGCCTCCTGCTCATGAGAGGATGATTCCCACTTTATCTGTTCGCTTCACCATCTAATGCTATTCATAATTCTCTTTCATTTATTTAGCTGATATGAAAGCTGCTCTCATCTCAAGGACACACACACATACATAGACACATATTTAATAATTTCACATCTTATAATCTTCTCTCTGAGAGGGTCTCCCCAGTGGGCTTGATTATTTTTGATTAGACCTTTTCTTTATATCTTTCAAATCTGCATGTTTCACTAAGTGGTGTCCTGCTATGATCAGTGAAGTGAGGGAACGGTTCAAAATTTCAGTCTGTCTCTCTGCCTTGTCAATACTTTTGGATGGCTCTGGGACAGACTGAAACATTTGTGTGCCACACACGTGCTTTCACATGCAGTTCCTCACACACACTGCCTGTTTCCTTACCACTGTGTATTGAATGAATCCCAACCATAATGCATAATAGAAAATGAATGATTAAATTTAGCAACTCTGTGTAATTGTTTGTTCAAATAATTCTGTCACCCAGCTCAGATGCTGCTCAAATATTTATTTCACACACACGATAAGTATGTCACCTCATACAATGTGAAAGATGGTTTGCAGCCAGCAACAGTTTTTTTTTACTGTGTATACAAACATCCCACTGCATTTCGGCCGAGCTGCCAGGAGTATCTGGGCATTTATTTGGCCTCTATGTATGCTGTCTTTAATGTATTACTTAATGAATTGTACTTGGAAAAAGTCTTCTCTACTGCTCTGTTCTTAAACGTCTGCTCTGTTATCGTGGGGGAGACCAGGGACGGTTGAAAGATTTGATATTCCTTGTTGAATATCAAAAATGAAGAAAACATTCTCAGTGCACAGATTGTGGGACTAGTTGGCACAGTCAGTGTTTAAACACAGTGTTTAAAAGGAAAGCAATAAATAGAAAATATAAAAAATATATAATTCAAACCAATGTAGCATAACTCAACACATATTTGTCTTATCTAACTGTTTTTAGGAATGAAACAATTCATTTTTGACATATAGTTTATCTGAACCATTTTTATAATGGTTTCAATGCTTTTTAAAAAATTATTACATTTACCTGTAGGGAGGCACATATAATTTTTTTAATAGTAATTATTTTTAAGAATTTCAAAATCGCAATACTACTAGTGCTATTACTACTAATACTTCTAGGGAGGTTAATGTTTGTTTGTATATAGATAGATGGATAGATATTTTATTCTATTTTTGGCTAGAGGGTTTTGACAGAAGAATTTAAAAATTGTCTATACTACAAGTGGTTTTAGTGTTTTAAAGTCGTCATAATATCAGCAAGTGTAGGTCAAGAGGGCAAACATTCAAACTCCATTTTTGTGAGCATCCAATTATGAACCAGAAACTAAATTGTAGCCAACCATCCCGCAATTAAAATTGGGTATTGTAGTGATAATGTATTATTTTCATTTTTAAGTCTTGAGATAAAAGCATCTGCTAGATGAGTGAGTGTAAATCTCTACTAAAAACAAGCTGGGCATGCTCACAGCGCCACATCATTTGTCATCATTGCAGAAGTGCTAGCTGCATTAGTTACATTCATGCTCTATTCTATTCTTTTTCTATTCCTCATTTTGGTGTTAATCTTTTAGCTGTTTGTATGTGTGTATCTGTATTGCTCTATGACTGGTTCAGATAAATTGTTTGTTTGGGATGATCTCACTGTCCTCAAAGCATTTAATCTGTTCACTAAGGTTAAATAAATATAATTACATTGTGGCATTCCAGTGCCAATATAGCATTTAAGTATATACTGTATATTCCCTCATAGTAACATGTAGGTAATCCTGTTGTGATAAATGCCACTGTCCTTTAAAGTACTGTTTCCACACTCTCACACACACACACACACACACACACACACACACACACACACACACACACACACACACAGAGAGAGAGAGAGAGAGAGAGACATAATGAGATGGAACATAAGATATGCTGTATGATTGACATTTGTGGCAGATGTCAGGGCAGCTGAAGTCACTCTGACTGCTGGCATTTACACACACATACAAGCAGGTCTGAGAAATGGCAGATTTTGGATGTGTGTGCCTGTACATGTTTACTTCTAGAAGTATACAGAAAACCTGCAACTGTACTTTGATATGAAATCTAAGTTTGAGATTCAAACCTGTCAGGTGGGTTTGGTGTGTTTGAGAGTGTGTTTGTGGGAGTCAACAGAGGGCAGTGTTTCCTCATGCGTGTTTAGTGTACGAGAATAATTTTCAATTAGATCTAATTTGCAGCTCACTGGATGTTTTAGGATTATGTTAGAAACCGTGAATCAGTTCAGTATTATCACATAATCTATATTCTCTGATTCACATCAAGAGTCTGTTCTTTCATACTTCTGAAATCTCTCTTCCTCCCACTTATTTATTAAAGGAATATGATGAGGTCAGCCTGTTTTCTTAAGGGCATGAGTGCTTATTGATTGAAATCTTCATTACTTCTGCATGTGTAGCCTCTTTAAACCCAAGAACAGATCTGCACAGATATTTTGCCTTTAGAAGACAGACTTTATTAATTTTTTTTTTTTTTTTTAATCCTGTCTGTTCTCATATATAACTTGACCTTACTGTGGGTAGATGCTTAAAGCCAACATATTCAGTTCCATATTGTACATACAGGGGACTATGAGGGATCTGACCTGCATCAGGTTAATTCACCACCTTTTCGGGGCAGTGTAAAAGGCTCATTACAAGGAATATGATGTGAAGTTGAAATACATACAAGAGTTATATTTACAGTATGATGCTGCAGTATTGTAGTAGCCGTAAAGCTTTGTGCATGTGTCATTTACAAGTTTGAAGCAGCTTCTAAAATTAAATCATAAAATAATTTATTTTAATATATATCTATCTATCTATCCATCTATCTATCTATCTATCCCTATAATTTTATTTACTTGTTTAAAGGCAAAAATGATATTGTCACTTAATTGTCTTTTATTTACTGCAGGTGTTTTCCCCCTTTAAAGCCAATGATTATCTTGTCACTTATAATATATTTTTTGAGAGTTTTTTTTTTCTAAAGTGAAAAAATATTTAGGCATGTTAGTTCGTTCTTTCTTTCGTTTGTTCGTTCTTTCTTTCTGCAGAGTAATCAATAAGTCCATTTTATTATTTTAATTATTGCTTATTTAATAATTTACAGTATAATACTTTATTCTCTAACTTTATTCTCTGATCTCTTTTAACTGGCTCAGTTAATCTGGGATGTCTGCTGGATATCTTTTGTAATGACCATATTTACTGAACACGGTCACTTAGAGGACACCCACCACACATAGACTTGTAGAAAACGGCCTTTAGATGACTACAAGCCACCTGAAATTGGGCTGCCATGAAATACAAGCTCTCGCTTTCACTCTGTATCTCTTTATAAGGGTGGTAAAAGAAAAGCGTCCAAGGGATTTAAAGAGGAAAAAGTGTTATTTCATTAGTACAACCAACAGAGACAGAAAGAGAGGGAGAGAACACTCTGTGGTGTGCAAAGGTGAATCCGTCCTTGAAGATGAAGAGTGTGCAAACGGCCTTGAGAGATACGGTGGAAAAACAGCAGCTGATGGGCCTGATATATGTACGTGTGTGTGAGTATTGCATTAGACCAGATGTGTCTGTTGTTTCAGAGAGACACAATATGAGATACAGCACCAGTAAACATTTTCCACATTCTGGCTGAGAGGGGGAGTAGAAAAACGGCATTATAAACATTATAAAAATTACACATCTCCTGACATTCTCCATAGGCGACATGATAGCAAACGCATTGATCCAACAAAGCCCAGCAACCATTGGAATTTGGTGGCATCTGTTAATTGAGGCAGTGTGAATTAGCCTTTAATTGTTGTAATGAATCAGTGGACTCTATTTAATTACAGTATGTGTATTCATTTCAGCTACTGTAGGACCGCTAACCTTTCTGCTTATCTGGCTCAGGTTGCCTCTGAACTTTATTTTGATGCATTCAGTGGTAGGATTTGTTTAATGCTCCTTCAGAGTTTCTAAAAGCAGAGCTTTTTGGAAACTGAGCTGGAATCAATAGATTCGGGAGGAAGCTTCAGGGTGTTCTGGCATGTATTGGTCTTGAAACAAAGTTTTGCTCACTCAGTGTATTTTTGATTTTACAGCTGGGTAATTTTGTTGCAGTAGCATGAGATAGCTTGATTTAAAACTTTGAATTGAATAAAAAATGACAAGGAGGCTAAGCAGTTAATAATAAAATAAGAACAAATAAAGAAATTACTAATGATAGCACAAATAAGAAAAATCACGATAGGCCTACAAATGAAATAAATAGTTTTTTTAGTTTTTCGGGTAGGTCTAACACACTGTAGGGCTATTAAGAGATATATATATATATATATATATTTTTTTTTTTTTACCAATTATCCAAATAATGTTTAATCCTAGAAAGCAATTTTTTTCAGAGGACGCATGAGCATAACGGTTAGCAGATCAATGAATGAGAGGGCACATCGATGTTTCCTGTTGGCTCAATTTTTGAGTGGACTTTGCTGTTCCGATAAGCATGAACGGTATACGAGTGGAGCACTCACATGGGCCGCGAGCGACTGAGCGGAGCACACATGCATAGAGCGTCACACCACGTGAAAGTGAATCCTGAGCAGTGAACTAATTTTCGGCGGCTGGAATTTCGTGCATCTCTAATTATTGGCGACATTATAAATGGATATTATATAATAGCTGCTTTTTTGAAAATTTTAGCAATTTAAAAATATTAAAAAAAGGATTTTTTTACACGGCACCCCTGCTCTCGACAAGACAGCACCCCGGTTGGGAAACACTGGTCTAAATATTGCCGCGAGTGGGGCTTGAAGAAGGGACGTCGTCTGCGTCTGTGCAGTGCGACCTGATGCAGCCCCTGAAGTGAGACACAGGAAACAGAAATACTGCAAAATAATAATAATAATGCGACTAAACGAGACGAAATAATGTTATAACATTTCGTTTCGTCTCATTTTGGTCAACGAAAATGAGACATTTTAGCATAGTTTTTATTTTGTAAACCACATTTAATCTCGTTTTTATTCGTCGACAATATTGCATTATACATTTAATTGTTGTCATCGTCACTTGACCAGTATTTACGTTTTCGTCACGTGATAAAGGTTCGTTGATGACTATATTTAGTCATAATTTTCATCGACGAAAGCAACACTAATCTCAATATCTAAATAACTCATATCTAATAACTAAATTGTAATGCTTTGTGCTCCTCATCTTTAATGATGCACTAATGGCAGCCTGTTCATTCAGTCGTAACTATGTACACTAGTTAGAACATTGTGTATCTGAGTGTACAATTATTCTGATTTAACAAGTAATTATTTTTCTGTTTTGTGCCTTTGTGTTTGCAAGTGTGTCTCTAATCTTCCTCATGGTAATGTTTGTTTAAGACTCAGATCCTTCTCCTCATCGTTTCATAGCATCTGGCCACACAGCACTGTCGCTATAGCAACACTGGGAGCTGTAGTCCAAACGTGTTAGACATACACAGACATCACACCTCTCTAATCAAATTAATCAGCCTTAAATGTGTTGAAGGCAGAGAAGTTTTTGAATTGGGTTCAATTTAACCATAAATCATACACCTCTTTCCTTTTTTTCGTGTACTCAATACAAACCCTCGAAATTTACCAGATAAACACAAACAGGGTAGAAGTAGTTCAGTTATTCTAAAGGCTTTGCTTCATTCTGTTTACCTCATTATAGGGTCAGTCATATACCTCTTTTAAAAAAATAAGTTTCAATGACAATTGGCACTGATATTAAATAAAAAATAATAATAATTAATAAAAAAAACTGAACAGTCCATAGTTTCCCAAAATTAAATGGATAATATATAATAATTACATTTAAAAAGTCACAATTAAAATAGCTGCATTTGGACAATAAAAAGCTCACACCTCTCTAATCAAATTAATCAGCCTTAAATGTGTTGAAGGCAGAGAAGTTTTTGAATTGGGTTCAATTTAACCATAAATCATACACCTCTTTCCTTTTTTTCGTGTACTCAATACAAACCCTCGAAATTTACCAGATAAACACAAACAGGGTAGAAGTAGTTCAGTTATTCTAAAGGCTTTGCTTCATTCTGTTTACCTCATTATAGGGTCAGTCATATACCTCTTTTAAAAAAATAAGTTTCAATGACAATTGGCACTGATATTAAATCAAAAATAATAATAATTAATAAAAAAAACTGAACAGTCCATAGTTTCCCAAAATTAAATGGATAATATATAATAATTACATTTAAAAAGTCACAATTAAAATAGCTGCATTTGGACAATAAAAAGTCGGAATTATCTTTTTTCAAATTAATGTTCATATAGAACATTTAACTTATGAAATTTCAAAGCTTTAAGCTAAGCATTTTCTGATCACCAAAAGCCAAAAGATGTTACCATTTTCTCTGCCCTTCCCTATTTTTAGACTCCAATATATTATTTTCCTAATCTGGTCAACTACGTAATGTCCAATCAGTGTATCCCCTGATGATTGGTTAATTTGTGGAGTTAATTATTTGTTGTAGACCTATTAAGGATGTATTGTAATTGTTCTGTTGTCATTTTATGTCAGGCAGTGAGCTGGTCAGCTATGGATGTGCATGTGCTGGACTCAGCAGGATGTGATCAGTGCATCAGCAAGAGTTTATTGATTGGGGATGTGCACATCATCAGTGTCCTGATCAGTGATCACATCCTGCTCATGATATCAGATATCTCATGATATCACCAAATTAACGAGAAAAGTTTGGATTTCTACATAATTAGAAGTGTCAAAATTAGGAAAAAGAATAGCATGCAGGTTTGGAACAACATGAGGGAGAGAAAACAGAGCTGGGTTGATAACTTATAAATTGTAGTCCGTTACTGATTACATGATGAAAACTGTAGTTAGTAACGTAATGTAGGTTACTCATTTTAGGTCATATATTCGGAGTACTTTTTAGATTACTTTTTATCAAACATGTTTTAAACTTACCAAAAATGTACCACATTGATTAAAAAACAAAAAAAGATTTCAAACATCATAAATTGATGATTTTTTTCAAGAATGTATTTTATTTGAAGTGTTTGGCCGACATAAAATTTGCATCATTATTTGTTTCACACATGGTCTAATTGCTCGAGAGGTTATTTTTTTATCCCTCAAATTCAGAAGCATGGTTTGCACATGTATTTACACAACATTTGTGAATATATTGAAAAGTATGATACAGTAGAGTTTTCAGAAAGGACAATCTAAAATAGAAAAAAAAGAATTAGGGAGAATCAAATTATGATTCTAATGATGTAATCTAATTATGAGCTTTTTAAAATGTAATACACTCTAATTGCAAGTACATAATTTTTGTAATCTGATTACACAATCCAGATTACATGTAATCTGTTACCCAGCACTGCGAGTAATAATGACAGGATTTTCATTTTTGTATGAACTTTCATTCAAATAAACACTATCTATTTCAAAGCAGCAAAGGTTAAGAATGCAGCTTCAAAAGGACACTATTGTCATTAATTGTTCAAACAGAAGTAGTTCTAGCACATCCTTGACCTGCTTCCATTCTCTGATATAGTGCACATAGTCATGCTCCCCTCTTTAGACGCGCTCTCTGGAAGAATAGATTAATCCTCTGTAATTGGTTGTAAAATAAGATGAAATTGTCCTGTGCCTCGGAGAGAGAGGCAAGAGATAGAGAGAATGAGCATTATATTTATCACAAGGGACTATTAGTTTACACACGAGCAGTTTAGTGCAATTAAACAATGATTTTTCTAGTCTTTTTAATGTCTCTTTTGTGTTTCCATTTCTCTTTCTCTCTCTCCCTCCACTAAACCTTCTTCTCTCCTTTTTTCTCTCTGCACTCCCTACTTGCCTCGCTCACTCTCTCTTTTCCCCACATACCGCTATTAGAACAACACTAATTGAGAGATTTTCTCCATCTGCACTGAATCACAGATTTCATTATTCATTTCTGTTAATAATAAGTGCCGTTCGAGCTCTCCCGTGTTCCCCATTCATAACAAATTTCTCAGTCAGGGGGCTTCTCTGAAGGAGCTCTGCCCACTGTTTTTTTCATCTCATTGTCTCTTCAGACAGACCGTAATATGATGTTACAGTGTCTCCAATATTCTATATTTGCTTTTTAAAAATGCAGTTGTGTTGAAATGAGCGAATTTAATGAACAATGTGGCTAATTTGGCACTGCAATCTTTAACTTGTGTTAAAGAAACCATAGGGTTTTTCCCCCACCACCTGTGAAATATATCAAAGCTTAATGGCATGAGAGAATAGCCCACCGTTCCGTTCCAGGGCTGTGCTAATAAAAAACTAAATATACTAATCATAATACAGCACATCAAACCAAGCCCATGGCAAAGACAGGGTTGCTATGACACCAGAGATGAGCAAGAGGAATGTGTTGATCAAAAAAGTTTGAATGCTACTAGAAGTTTGGTTTGACTCCAAATGCCAATTACAGAGAACGGGTATTTTTGACTCCGAGAACTGAGTGCTGTGTGAATTCTCCTGAGAGCATGACTACAGCATTGAAAGCCTGTCTTATTTCTGTTTCTATCCCAGATGAAACTGGTAAACCTTGGTAAAACGACAGATTACCGAAGGCATATGATGCACATGTCTGAATAATGGCTTGGCCGTAATAGATATGGACAGAAATGGACACAGACAGCCTAAAAATACTCATATTTTGTGCATTCATTACTCATTCTGCATTGAACTTGGCATTCGGCGAGATTCCTAGATTTCTTTAAATTCCTGAGCAGTATTTTTCTACTCATATATACTGTACAAAAAATGAAGCTGATAATTGTGCATGCAATAAAGATTACAAGGGCTGTCAATCGATTAGAAACGTAGTTGGTTTAATTACATGACTAAACCCTGAAAATAAACCTGTAAAAATTTACATTTCATTATACAATATTAAAATCAATTTTTTTCCTAGTCTAATAGTATTATACTAAAGACCACTGTATCAATACAAATAGAGTTCATCACATGAGGCCTTTCCACAGGATGAGGAAAATACTAATATATAAAACAAATGGAAAACACCATCATGGTTTAAAAAAGAAACACTAAATAAACACTAAAGAATATTAAATTTATATAAAACCAATTTTCAAAAGAATCATTATTAAGTTAAGCAAAATACCATCAATGGTGTCATGTAGGGAATTGTGGGAATGTCATTTTAAATTATAAGATGACCGCTCATTTTCACTTCTAAAATCTGCACATTTAACAGTATTTTACTGTAAAATTACATATAATGTCCCCTTAGATCTATTGCAGTTTTTCCACCATATGTAGTAAGATAACTTGCTTTTAACCAATTAACTTAGAAGCCAATATATTGATTATGTCCATATCATTGAAGATAAACGTGATTTTACAATCAAGTTTATCAATCTGAATGACCAAGGTACACTTGGTGGCCCATTCCATGCACAACCGTCTTTTTTTTCAATGTTGGTCTATACCTGTTTTTGAATGCAAGAACATACTTTTACTTATTTTATGCTGCCTGTCTTCACTTGTTGCCTGTAGTAACTTTTTTTTTTTACAATTTTAATTCAAGCTTGAATCGCTTCAATGGGAATATTACTTAATCCTCAATTTACATATGGGTCAAAGGGGGGGAAAATAAATGTTTTTTTTTGTTTTTTGGGGGGGTTTTGATACATTTACCCCCGGTTTCACAGACAAGGCTTAAGCCTAGTCCTAGACTAAAATGTAAATCTGAGCTGTTTCAACTGAAAGAAACTTGCACCGACTGATCTTAAAACATGTCAGTGCCTTTGTTTGGTCTTAAGATGCACACCAGTAATGCTTTTTTCTAAGGCATGTTTATAAAAATTACTTAAATGTCCTAATTGAACTATGGCCTAATCCTGGCTTGGGCTAAGCCCTGTCTGTGAAACCGGGCTTTAGTGTATATTTATATAATTAATGTTTAACATATTTATGCATTTAATGTTTAATATATTTATATATTTAAATGTTTAATTAACTGCACTAAATTAACATGTTGCATTTAACAGCCTTAAATATTACAAACTGATTTCAAACATTTTCTGGAAGCTACCTGCTGTTGACTTAAACGGCAGCTTACATGGCATCAGGAAAACAGTCCTGTACAGCTGCCACATGACTGAATGAGCACATAATTCTGCTCTACACACATCCACTTCAAGAGATAGGGTGATTGATTGATTGATTATTCATTCATTCATTTTGCAGACCACTGTTTTCCCAGAAATGAGTAACACTGTTTGCATGCAGTTAACTGCAATTCTCTTGTCTCTTGTATCTTTATCTGAAGTCCACACCAAATATGGTGACCTCTCACCACTGAACCTGCTTACTGCTGCTTGTCAGGCCCGCAAATTCAATTTGTGTTGGGACAACAAAGTTCTCCATTGTCATGACAAATGCTGGCTGAAAGCTCCTCTCCTAAAAGGCAGTGTGTGCTTGTGAACGATACAGATTCACTAAACTATGAGAAAATAGACAATGACAATGTGTTTACAAGAGGCACTACAAGAATGAAACAATAAAAAGTAGCAGTTGATTTTAGAACCTGCTTGTGTCATAGGTACAGAATATAGTTAGATTAACAGTAAGCAATAACAGAAATATTGTGGCACTGCTCTCCCTATAAGTTACAGTCTGTATGAGCTGAGAATGTGATGCTTACAAAACTGCAAAAAAAACGCACTGACCGTTATCCCCAACAAAGCACTTTAGAGAAGGCTGCACTGTCCTGTAATATCATATTGTCTTTCTGAAACACGTTTTCAAAATGAATGATTCTAATTCACAGTGGCAAGCTCCTGCTGATACTGTTGCAACAGGAGAAAGAGATAAAGAAATCGATTTAACATTAAGATTTTAATAGATATTTTTTTACCTTAAAGGAACATACATTTTGTCATCATTTACTTGCCTATTAACTTATGGTAAGGGCATTTTCATTATTTTTGGAGCTTGGTCACCATTCGGTGTGAACATCCTACCTAAAACTTCCTTTTATGTTTGACACATGACAAAATGTTCACAGCATGAGGGTGAGTAAATGGTGACATCATTTTACATTTTACATCATAACATTTAGTCTCCGTTAAGATATATAAAGTCATTATATAGTCATTATTACATTTGTAGTGAAAGAAAACAGGCCAACTATAAACTCCACAATGACAAAAGTACACCAGCTGGAGTACCATTCCCTGCACAATCCCTCTGCATTAAACAGGGCATCTGTACACCGCTCAACTCTTACCAACACACCTAAAATCGAGTTTCTTCATGGCCTCAGTGTATTTGATTTTAACTAATCTAGCTTTGTGTGCATGACTAAAAAGTATTGACTGGGTGGCAGCATGAAAGATCATCATGGTTTGTTTTATGGATAGTGTTATTTACTGTTCAGGAGTTTTCAATATACGTGTCAAATGGAAAATGTTAGCGTGACCTTATGGGCAAAGTGTGCCTAACAATGTAGAGGTGCATGTTGATGTGCCAAAGAAGGTCTCTAATTTCTAATATATGAAAAAGAAAATGTGATGCAAAGAGAGAGAGACTGAGTGCAGACATGATTTGTACATGTTGAACATAATTATGACAGAGTATGCCATTGCATAAATGCATAAACCATTCACTAACACTCTGAATCTAGGCTTCATCACTGTAAAAATCACTGTAAAAATGATTGTGATTTTAACAGTAAAAGACTAAAAATGCAACAGTAAAAACCTGTTAATTGGTTAACAGTAAGTTTCCATGCTATATACAGTGAATAACTGTAATTACATTTAATTACATTTAGTAAAATACTTTTAACATTTTGGTTTTTGGAAGTGAAAAAGTTTACACTTTATTTTAAGGTGTCCTTGTTACAGTGTAATCATATAAGTACTGAGTAATACTAATTAACTACATGTACTTATTATATGGTTAGGGTTAGGTTTTGGGTTTGACTTTTTTTCTACAGCAGTCAAAATAGAAAATGTAATTATCTTGTTACATAGACCTTTTAAAGTCTTTACAGCGCATATGATCCCATACTTTCTCACTAAATTGATCCTGAGCATTTTATCACCTCTAATAAAACAGCTTGGATTACAATGCTTCGAAGCATCACAAAAGCCAAAAAGAGCTTGAGAATGCTCTTGTATATAAAATTAATTATAGACATATTTATTTTAAGTTTTTATCTGGGTCGCCATCTAAATCGGGGTGGCAAACTCACTTGATCCAACTAAGTTTGACCTGGCTGATTAATAAACTTGCTAATAAAGTCGAAAATCAACACTTTGCTGTGTTATTGAGCCATCCAATCACAAACTGAAAGCTAAAAATGAAATTAAAGAAAAGAAGCTGTGTTACAGGGGATCTGTATCTGGGGCTCATCTAGTTGTCCTGGTCTCCGCTGTCTTTCAGGGCTGTGGAGGTCCTTTCTAGGTGCTGATCCACCATCTGGTCTGAATACGTACTGGATCCGGGTGACTGCAGTGACCATCTGATCTGGATACAGACTGAATCTGGTGGCTACGGTGACCTCGGAATAAGAGAGAAACAGACTAATATTAGCGTAGATGCCATTCTTGTAACAATGTAGCAAGTACATCGGGTGTTATGAGAAGTGTTCCCGGTTCCGGTTGACCTAATTAATGCAGCCTAAAAATCCCTTTACGGATTTGAATATTAGAACACTTAAAATACTTTTTTTAAATTCCTTGGAACAATGAATAAGAAAAATACTTCCAGGAGCAAGGCCACTAAAAAATTGGCCTGGCATTGTTGCACTCTAATTAAGAGCATTTAACAATAAAATCGTTGCAGACACCATTGTTCTCACAAGTGCCCCATCCAGTGTTTCACACTCCAGTCCAGTTTATGGCAGAAATTCAAGTTTTGTATTGGTGTGAAACACTAGAAAAAGGTGATTAAAAAAATAAAAAGCATACTTGCTTTGCAGTCTGATTTATATTTTTCTAGGGAACAAAAGCCATTGTATGGAGAAAAGAAGCAGCTTGGACATTTAGCTAATTATCCAAAGGAGTTCCAACAGCACTGGGTCTTTTCATTATTTATAGCTATAACTCCTATTGCTCATTTAAGACAGGCTGTTAGATAAGTAGTTGTCTTATCAGCGAGTCATTGAATCTTTTACTCAACCAGTTCAATAAAAACACTTGATTAATTCAGTAATGTCACTACTATGTGTTGCTCAGAGACACAGCAGCTGATTGAGCGTTGGCTTCCTTTAGAACTGTTTTCTTTGGCGAAAAATAGGAAATATACCTGGTAAGTCTATAAAGTGTAAGATACTCAATATAATTTCTGTCAGGACCACTATCATCAAAGATGATTGACAATTAGCATACAGTTTGGATTGGCGGTATGGTTCTATTCTGGGCAAGAACTCCCCTGCGCATCCATGCAGCCTAGCATGGATTCAGCCTAGCATGGATGAGAGCAGGGAGAGCAGCAATAACCCCCCCCCAGGGTAAACAGAACAGAACCAACATAAATGTATTGCCGATATTGTTAAAGCTCACTAATGTTATGTACACATTTTAGAATTAGTCTGATTCAAAGGAGAATCATAAGGCTGAATCCTGTCTGACAGAGGAGGACCTGGGGATGGAGGAGGGTAATTAGCTATTGAGTAATGCGAAAACTGCTGATAATACTGAGGGACCTTATATATGAATGCTTAGGTGTCGTATTCCTATAGGTAGATGGAGATCACCTGAGAGTCAGCTGATGCGCGCTTGACTAACGTGACCTGCCAGAACTAAAGCTACGCTTGATTTGTTGTTTATTTAACTGTTTAACTTATTCTCACAATCACTGTTGGTCTGAAAATCTACCTGTGGCTAGATTTGTGTTTTAATTTTGTTACCATTAGCACATTTTAGCTCCTGAAACTCGCTCATATAAGCATCCATTTCAACCAGAAGAGAGGACACACTGTCCAGCAATAGGGGCAATGCATTATTCATTTCAGTGAGCTCCCACTCTCAGGTTTGGGTACACACATGGGAGTCTGTGTGTGGGTTGTTGAAACCCGAAGTTGTTTGCCCTCTCCTCCACCCGCACTTACAAATGGAAAGAAAAAAAGATCATCATCTTTTTGGTCTATTGGTCATTAGACACATAAGTTGTAGTAAATACTCACAACTACAATAACAGAACATGAGCCTGGACCCAAGAGACTAGCTTGAGCGAAGAAACACTAACAGCCAAGCACACCATTCAGTCATACTGAGCTAAGTGACGGTTCCTAATGCAGTAAATGCTTTCTTAAGAATGTTCCTGTGTCCTTTACTTCTTTCTCTGTCTTTAAAATTATGAGCCATATAAAACCTTTTTTTTCCAATGCTTCCCATATAAAAAATTTTACACACCGCAAGCTTAGAATATGAGTGTCGTTACAGATTGCACGCTTGAGCGTTTTATGTAGTGTTACTATTGTTGAAGTTGCTCATGCACATATTTTTAATGTGTCGGCTGCAAGATAAATATTGGTTTATGTCAGGCCCAGTTATAAGATAACTTTTTTTTTTAAGATAACAACTCAGATTGTCAGATGCTACATCAAAGTCTAGTTCAGTTATAAAAATATTTCATGTTACTTTTTTATTCATACTGCAACTTGGTTGTCACTGGCTGCCATGCATGTGGGCAGATAAATTATAGATGAATATCATAGTTATGGGATACAAATGTCTGATCGGAGTAAGAGTCGAATTAGGTCCGTCCATGAGGTTGCTATGGAGGGGGTAGATTAGTATTATATTGGACAGTATTGCAACAGCTCCAGATCAGAAGAGGGATGGAGTCAATAAATCACATAAACAGAACACGCATGCTCACACTTTGAAACATGTAAACTAGCGTTGTGAAACATATATAGAGGTGCTTAAAGGAAATGAGACATGCGGTTGCAAATGAATAAGCTTATACATCTGAATGAGCATGTATTTTCTTTATACAACAGCAGCTGAACTTCATCTGTGTGCATGTCTGTGCACCCTGGATTGTGAATTCAGCTGCAGAGATAATGTTATCATGTCCACCATATGTCTTGAGACATCAGCAAATTACAGCTGTGCATGCCTGGCCTATAGTCAATACCTTAACAACAGCAGATGGCCAATCTCTGTTTTAGTGCACTTACATACACCAGCACACACACCTGCATTATAAAGAGTTCACAAGGAACTCTCATATGCTGCCTTGAAAATGTCAATTAGTTTTTGTCTTTGGTGTATTTTTAGCTGAACATAATTAATGAAGACATTTCCCTTTGATTTAAATTCATGTAAATGTGTGTGAAACTGGTAAAGAACAGATCAGAGTATTAAAAGCACCACTGTGATATTAAAACATTAACCTCACAGTTGGGTCAAAAGATCTATACTCAATTATCGTTATCAGTCAAACTGAAAAGCACTTTTATAGTTCCTCCAAACATGAACTACTCGCCTTCATGATGCTTAAAACCGGTCTGATTTTCTTTCTTCTGTGAAAAAAAAAAAAAGTTTATTTGATTTTAGCAAAATGACTCAACTGTGTACTGGGTCTGTCAAGCTCTAAAAATCAGAATCGGAATGTGCATCCTTCACCAAGTGTGCACAGAAACGCAAGGAATCTGGTATGGTTTCCAGAAGCTCTAGGTACTTATATAGAGAATAGAGAGAAGGAATTAAATAAGTTGAATGAAATAAAAACAAAATGTACATCTACAAAAATTAAGTAGAATTAAAAAATAAATAAATAAAAAATAATTAAAAGGACATAAACGGACCATAAAAGCACTATATACCAGTCATTTTCAGATTTTGGCTTTCACAATGTCAGAGATATGAAAAATGTAATTTCTCAAATTGAATTAAAGAGGTCATTGGTGGGCATAACATGTATTTACATATTTCTGACAGGATCCACTAAGTGCATTGGTGTTTCTTGTGCCACTTTTCCGCATGATGTGTTCTTTTAATGAAACATTTAAACAATTCTCATAAAACTCACGAGTTTGAAGCAGCATTTCTGACAAATTCTTTAGTGAATGGATTCATTAAATCTGTCAGTGCCACCAAGAAAGAAAAATATATTCTGATATATAGGCCTACCTTGTACTCATGTTTTTGCTCACGGTTAACTTGCATTTTGTCATTTATTCACACTAATATTATAAAGATTATACCTCTATAGGTGGGTTTTAGCATGAACTATCAAAAATAAATTAATTTTGCCTGTTCCTCACACAACGCTATTGTAAGACTTAAGATTCTGTATATACTGCTCAAGTTATATATTCATGACTCAGGTCTTATTTACTCTCATTGTATGGAGAAGAGCAGTCTGAACATTCTGCAAAATAATTTGTGACGGCAAAACAGATTTCAAATTAAATTGTGTGTAGAACATTTTCATTTCGAGGTGAACTATCCAGTCCAATTAACCAGAACAACCTCCTATTTTTCACTATAACTACAGTACCTTTGACTTGAATCCACTGTAATTTGTTAGCAAGTGTTGTTTTGTTTTCTTTTTATAACCTGTGCACTCGGAGGACTGGAAATAAAATGAACTCCTCATAGCTCATGCTCTGAATTAGCTTTTTTAAGTGAGCTATTAGTCCTAATGACACTACAGTATTGCCAAGCAACCTTTAAACCACATAAACACACACAAAAAAATAGTCTACATGTCATTTCATAGTAGCAACAGTGAAAAAGAAAAGAAAAGAGCTTCAGTACAGCACCATGCAGTGCTTGTTTGAATGTGTTCATGGCAAAAATTGAAAAGCTCCTGGAGTCATTGGAAAAAGTTGAGTAATTTTATTTTTGGAATATAAGCACTTATTCTCGCTATATATGCAGCCTGTCTACTGCACATATTGCTACCCTGAGAAATAGGGTGAATCATCAACCTTATGAGAATTTGTAACTAACTATACTTTAAACTTAAGCTATTTTGAAATGAATATGCTCACTGACTCACTCACTGGAAAATATAGTGTAAGCTGGAGAGAAATGAGCTCAGTTTTGAGTACAAGCACGCAGATATGGATGTATCGGCCCTCCTTACACACTCACACACACTCACTCAGGCTGACAATGTTTTATCCATTAGCAGGGTTTCATATAGCGGGCCGTTCAGAGATCAGACTTGTCTAAAATAAGAGCACTTTTAGCAATCTCTAGAGCACACGGCAAGGACATCACTCAGTTTACCGTCACACACACAACTCTCTTTTAATACCTCACAGATGTACATGCAATGAAATATTTTGTTACTTGTTGGCTTTTATTAAACATTTCCATCATTATCGGTGTTAATGTGTGGTCAGAAGAATGTTTTGGTTGGAATAACATGTGCACTCATGCTTGCAAAGCTTTTCCCAGTGTTCACACATCCTGCTCTTAATGCCTCAGTTTGTTCAAATGTCATTCCCTGAATTTAGGTCATTTTTAGCACTATTTTCTGACCATGTTCACCATTACAGAGGGGCTCGTCATGAACATGCTACATGTGACAAATAATAATAAAATATTTGTAAAACTTAAGCTCTCTCCATGGCAACATAATCCCAGTCAGTTTATAGCTACTTGTACTGCATACACACACACATATTCTTGCATATGTGGTTTATGGGGACTCTCCATAGGCGTAATGGTTTTTATACTGTACAAACTGTATTTTCTATCGCCCTACACCTAAACCCCTCACAGAAAACTACTGGCAATTTTTTAATTTCATAACACCATTTAGTATGTTTTTTTTTAAAGCCTTTTGGTTTAAGGGGACACAGGAAGTGTCCTCTAAACCATGTTTACGTTGTAGTACCCATGTCATTATATGCATAAACCATATATACCAGAACACACACACTTTTATATTGTCAGCGTCTCTCATTACTAAACAATTTAAGCATTTAGCATAAAGCTAATGGGCATGTAAGGTCGAGTGTGAGATCTCAGTCACTGTAGCAACCACACACACACACACACACGTTAGAATACTTCAGCAATTAATGTGATATTTATGCCACAGGGCATTTAAGACTATGAATCATTTAGCTTCTGTCAGAGTGAGTCAAGTTGTTATTAGAATAATTCTTAGCCTTATTAATGCAGTAATTGTTATTTGACAGTCATTCCCCATATTTTACTCATAGTGGCTTTACTCTCAGTGTAAGGACATTAGTGCATTTGAGGGTAAATGCATCGAGAGTGAGTTCCAAAGTGCATTTATAGTAAGAAGCTAAATACATTTATGCTAGCCGAGAGTGCATTTAGACTAGATTTGCAGTGCAGGGGTTAAATCGTGTGAGTTGATGTGTGTGGTGGTTTGGCTACAGTATGCGAAACAGACATGAGTGTTTTTGTAGTAAAGCGCAAGTTCATTTAGACAGTGCCTTCAGTAACTTCAGTAGGCTAATGCAATGTCCAAGTGGGCCATTATCTGAGCGTTTGAGCTCTGTGAAAAGGTCTGGAAGATGAATTCACTGCCAGTATGCTCTCAGGGTAAAACCGCAATTTTTGAAAGAAGAGAAGAAAAAGGCTTGAAGCTGTCTTTGAAACTGGACGCTTTATATGTGTCTAAATTGCTAAGATGCTCTAGGCCGGAGTACACTTGATAAATGATCATGAATTTTTATGAGAAGAATGAATGTCGAAGCATATATTAAATAAATACAGTTGGAATGCTTTTATCACACTGAATCATTCTCCCTTCTGCACATACTTACACATGCACACAAAAATGTTAGTTATAATATATTTAATTCCAGTGAATTGAATTGCTTTCTTGTGAAGCCGCATTTGGATAAAACAATGTCATAAACTATAGTGCACATTTAACATATATTTTTATCATAGTGGTTTGAAAATGCATCTTCCTTTACATGGAATCGCTGAAAGGTCTCATTCCTGAACCATGACATGGATTTGTGTTGTTAGGAGATCATTGAAAATGGGGAAAGGGTAAAAAAGAGAAGACATAGACAACGGTGTGTCAACCAGATTTGATGACTAGAAATATTTGAGAAGGTATCTTGAAATCCTAGAAAGCCTTCAGCATCAAAGATCCGTTAAAGAGAAGTAGAGACAGAAAATAGTTAATTAGTTAAAATACATTAAAAATGAAACACAAGAGAGCCTATTTAAAAAGAAATAGTTTTAAAGGCTCTGATATACTCCAAGCAAAACTGGTGTGACATCATTTCAAACAAAGTCAGGCCAAAACGAAGTTTATGTGGAGTTCGATTTAGGCGTTTGAAACATCCTGCCAAAGCAGACTTTCCAGAAAAGTTTGCTTCAGCTGGTAAACACTTTCAACCATTTGTTCATGCTAATTACTTAATAGGTAGATGTGTTCTGAGGCTCCGCCTTCTTTGATGTGAAAAAGTAAAGTGAGTAAAAACACAAACACACTGAAGAGCTGCTTTATAATAAGCGATTTCTGAGAAACACTTTTTTTTACCTTTATTTATATAGCGCTTTTAACAATACAGATTGTCAAAGCAACTGTACAGCATTAATTAGGAAAATAGTGTGTCATTAATGCAAAATGACAATAGTAAACACTCAGTTTTCAGTTAAAGGCAGTTCATCATTGAATTCAGTGATGTCATCATGCAGCTCAGTTCAGTTTAAATAGTATCTTTGCAATAATTTGCAATCAAGTCAACGATATCGCTGGAAATGAAGTGTCCCCAACTAAGCAAGCCAGAGGCAACAGCGGCAAGGAACCAAAACTCCATTGGGGACAGAATGGAGAAAAAACCTTGGGAGAAACCAGGCTCAGTCGGGGGGGGGGGCAGTTCTCCTCTGGCCAGACAAAACCAGCAGTTCAATTCCAGGCTGCAGCAAAGCCACATTGAGCAGAGGACTCGACTGGTTCCTGTATTCTTGTCCCGGTGGCTGTCTAGGAGACAAGGTCTTTACTGGGGATCTGTCTCTGGGGCTCATCTAGTTGTCCTGATCTCCGCTGACATTCAGGGTTGTAGAGGTCCTCTAGGTGCTGATCCACCATCTGATCTGGATACAGACTGGGTCTGGTGGCTACGGTGACCTCGGAATAAGAAAGAAACAGACTAATATTAGCGTAGATGCCACTTTTGAAAAGTGGATCAGACTGAGCACCAAACACACTTGTAGCCAATCACTTTCATTTCTTATAAATCACTTACTGCACCTTCAATGCTGTATAGCTGCTTGCCTTAAAGCAATCTGTTATATAAAGTGCTATATAAATGAACGTGATGTGACTGGACTGGAGTGCCGAATTGAAGAGCTTATGCAAACATATCCAAGTCGCTATGATGATCAGGTACTTTCTTAAATGCCATTTTCTCACTACTCTCTTTTTGTTGTTACAGTTATTTTGTTATTGAGAGGAAAGCGCACAGAATGTTTTTGCATATTCATCTAAACACATTGGGATGTTCGCTAACAGTATACCGCTGCAAAGGATTTGAACTTCTTTTCACCCCTAAATTAAGAATGAAAAAAAAAATTGCAGTGAGTTTATTGGGGATGTAAAAGTTTTACCTGGTCTTTCAGTATGGTTATACTACATCTAGTTTTAGAGGTTAATTATTTTTCCTTTAATATTCTTCATTTATAGCTGAAAAGTACATGCAATGTTGTTCAAAAGTGTGCTTGTGTGTGATTGTCTCTCTTAACCTACACACTCTAAACAGGCTTATCTCTCCAAACTCTACCCTATTAGAGCAGAAATAATTAGAGGCATTTAGCGGGATCATGTTTAACTTTAACTGAATACCAAATTAGGATAATGTTCCCTCTTTTTCTCTGTACTGAACTACAGCAAGCGTTTTAATCAATAAACGTGGGCAGTCTGAAACAGATTTAGTGAGTCGTCCATGGGTTTCAGGTCCCCCTCTAATAGGCCTGCGTTAGTAGTTTGGTGTTGAAGCAGTGGGTAATGGACACATTAATACAAAAATGTCTTTTCTGGTTACAGGTCCACAATCCACTGGGAAAGGGAATCGAGAGCTAAATCTAAATAAAATTTTGCTCATTATAACCAATGAATCTGCCTACACTGGAAGAGTCTGTTGCTTCAGACACTCCATTTCTATTTTTGATATGGTGCAGAGCCGCTCCAGGTACTTTATTTACTTCTACTTCTACTCGCTATGAATTTTATTTGTTAAATAATTCAGAAACTTCTGTCCATTAAAGACAGCATTATTTTTTATAAATATTTGTATTTTTATATGTATACTGTATATAAAATGCATGTGTGTGTATATGTATACGTGTGTGTATATATATATATATATATATAATCGCCCCCTTTAAAATAATCACATTTTGTTGCTTTGCAGCCTCAAATGAAGATGGACACTTTTTGTTTTATCCAGCTGTATTTACTCAGTGCAACTTATAACCTCCAAATGAAAGACATAACACCAACATGTCAGAAAAAAATTAATTAATTAAAAACCAGAATCACTGAGTTAGAAAAAGGATCACCCCCTTGAATCAGTATTTTGTTGAACCACCTTTTGCTTTAATTACAGCCTTTAGTCTGTTGGGATTTGTCTCTACTAACTTTGCACATAGACTTTAAAATATATGCCCACTCTTCTTTGCAGAACTGCTCGAGTTCAGTTAAATTTGATGGTGAGCGTTCGTGGACTGCTGTCTTCAATTCATTCCACAGATTTTCAATGGGGTTTAAGTCTGGGCTCTGACTAGGTCATACAAGGACATTCACGTTTTTCTCCTTCAACCACTGTGTGCTCTGTTTTGCTGTGTGCTTTGGGTCACTGTCATGTTGGAAGGTAAACCTTCTTCCCATTGACGACTTTCTGGCAGAGGGCAGCAGATTTTCCTCAAGAATTTGATGGTTGCTATAGCTCTTGGTAGCTTATCTGATCAGTTTCCTCCTGCTCTTTCATCCAGTTTGGAGCGACGTCCTGATCCAGGGAGGGTCTGTGTTGTACCAAATACCTTCCACTTCTTAATAATAGACTTCACTGTGCTTCTAGGCATTGATAAAGCCTTTGAATTCTTTTTTGTATCCATCTCCTGTCCACAACTTTATCCTGGAGATCTTTTGACAGTGCCTTTCCACCCATAGTTGATTGTTTGCTTCAGTTGCACTACCAAGGACTGAACCGCTTTAGGAAAGCTCTTTTCATGCTGAGCTAATCAAAATGACCACAGCTGATCACAGCTGAAAGTCAAATGGATTACTGACTTTTTGTTCATATGAATAAAAAAATATGTAGTACATTAGGGACCAATTCTAAATATTAACTAGTTGCTTACTAGCATATTGGCTGCTTATTAGTACTCACAAAGCACATATTGATACCTTATTCTGCATGACCATATTTTTTTAATTCCCTTAATTCGACCCCAAACCTTAACTTAACCGCTACCTTACTAACTATTAATAAGCAGTTTATTGAGGCAAAAGTCATAGTAAATAATGAGAATTGGTCCCTAAAGTATGACCAAAAATTAATTTAAAGAATGATTTTAACCCATTTTACTGCTGCTGAAGTTCCAGTGTATTAGTTCGTGTTAGTGAACATTCTGACATGACATGCATCACTGGTCTCTTTGAGTGTAGACAGGTGTAGGAGTTTGGGATATAGCTAAGTTGTCCAGTGAGAAGGGAATTTCCTCTCTGTCCGCTTTTGCCGAATCCAAATGTATGATACGGCATGGTGTTTAAAATGTAAATGAACTGCTATAAGTTTCTCAGTAAAATCAATGTATATTATTTTCATTACATCTCCTGTGCTATATCATTTTATACCCTGCAGCACTGAGTGTCAGAACAGAGATGGATGGAGAGAGAGAGAGATTGAGAGGAACAGAAAGAGAGAGAGAGGCATCTCCCTTCCCCAGAATTTATTCCTCAATTTATTTTTGTCACAGCTTTGCAAAATAAATCGTAATTCTTCAAGCGACTGGCTATTTTTTCCCCCCCTGGAAACTTTGATGGGTTGTTAAGGTGGGTTTGACGGAGGCAATAATTGCCTGTTTGTTGTGGCACAGTAGCATAGCTCTCTGAAATGGGAGTGAATTCTGGCCTCACCGCTCCTCTCTAACCACACAAACCGAGCGTTGCCAGAACATGCCTGTGTTTGTACACAAAGCTTTACCTAGACATCTCCTACAGGACATTTTCAACAGTCTCTTCTAGGTGCAGCAGACTTTTGACACAAAATACTGCCAAGGAAAGGCAAAATGCAGAAATTACACATTGAGTTGTGACCAGAATAGGGACTCTTAGGGTGTATTCACACCCTAAAACATTGATGACACAACGTAACAAAAATTTGTTTCACTTAGTTTTTTTATGATTCTGTGGTCCTAATAATTATTGTATAATTTCACGTAGCATCAATATTTTGGTCAAAATTTGTCAGGTAAATTTTAGAACTATCATTTATTATGAAACATTGGTTTAGAGCAGATATGTTTTTTTTTACATTTTGTTTTCTAAAGATATTTTGCATTCTAGATGTTTCTGTAACATTCTGTAATATTCTAGTGCTTTCTGGAACATTCCAGTCATAAAAGACATAAATCATATAGCGACTCACTTTTGCTTATTGTTTGTCAAACTGTTGTTGTTTGCTCAGTATTATGCATGTAGCATGTCATTTTTATGCATGAGTAATAACAGATTAGCTTGTATAAGTTGTTAACAGATATTTTGAGTTTTCATGAGCACTGTTGATTAAACTCAAGTAATGCGATTTTCGTATTCAGCAAGAACATTAAAAATGAAAGCCAAACAAAACTTTCATAAAAATGTGTTTCACGGTGTAATAATAATGAATTTCTCTTGAGAACCAATCATATTTCATGTTATTACTATTTTACTGTTTTTCTGATCAAATACATGCAGCCTTGGAAGCATTAATGACTTCTTTCAAAAATATTTAAAAAGCTTATCTTACTGACCACAAACTGATCATATAAATTGAGGTGTATTCAATATGGGAGGCATTTGAAATGTGCAGTGCTTCCAGAATTGAGAACTACTGCGTAAGTCTAATTCTACTATCTGCACTTATGTTTAGTTAAATTTCATTGTTTTCATTTAACCTAATTTTTTTATCTTGTTTTCGGCTTTGTCAGAACCGATTTGTGACCCACCAGTTGGGTCAAAAGCCACTGAGTCAAAGAATAACTCCTGATGCAAACGCATGTTTGCCCTTGGGAGTCTTTCAAAAGGAGAACACTTCTAATACTGCTAGGTAGTGAGATAAAAAGTAAAAAAAAATCAATAGTAATTCAAATTGGTTGAAAATGTTAAACTCCGCATGAAACAGTTGATTTCTTATGAAAATACAACACTCTTTTTAAGTTTTGGTTAGAAACATGTAATTAATTTATTTGTTTTCATTTATTGTGTGTTGGATCAATTGTAACATTTCAATGACTAGGCATGCAGTTTAGTTCCTCATTGTTAAACATTGACCAAGAACTGACCTTATACTAAAGTAACAATAAGATTGTGCATGATAAAAAAAAGGGGGACGAATCTTTGAAAATCTATTTTAAAACACGTGCCAATTTTTTTTTTTTTTTTTTTTTTTTTTTAAATGCAATTTTTGGTTTTTTTTTTTTTTTTTTTTTTTTTAAATGCAATCTTTGGATTTTTTCTTTTTTCTTTTATTTTGACACGAAAACACTTGTACATCCAGTTCAAGAACAAAATCTTTTTGTGAGCTAAAATATGCACTGACCACTTTGGTCCATTTTCCAATTTATTTTATTTTATTTTTTATTTTTTAGAAATCATGCAGGCTCTCTCTTTTTTTTTACATTTATTGACGGTCATGTAAAAAGTAATAAGATACCTTGAATACATATGAATGTACATCTCTCAATCAATAAAAAGGTTTCAAATATTTGAAGGTACACATTATTATTATTATTATTATTATACTAATATCAGGAATGATTGATTTATAAATATATTTTGGGTACTTTGTGACTGATGTTAATCAATAAAAATAATCATAATTTTATTAAAACATTTAAAATCATAAAAAATTAAGGTTTTGCCAAACTTGAGGTTTTCCTTTCAAGAATTACATTTTTAAATCAGTTTCATCAGTTATCAGTAATCAGTTCTTCGTTATAGTATCAGGAGAGATGAAATGTAAAAATCCTTATCTTAGAAGAGATATATTCCAGTCATTGCATGCATGAAATGCTTGTAATTTGAATAAATTAATAGACAGGATTAATTGCTATTGACCCAAATGCAAAAAAAAAGATAATCTCTAGAATAATTGGATTTCAGATGCCACTTGGTTTAATATTTTATCTATCTAAATAAATTCATATTTTGAAGTGTGACTTGTGCCCAAAAGTGTTCTAATACATTTTGGGACCACTGTAGAGACAGACATGTTATAAAGAAAGACAACAAATGTCTAGAATTTATAGCATACACATCTGCATGGATAATTATGTTTACTTGTACATGTTTATGTAGTATGCATAAGGTATATATGTGTAGGAGTAAAGACATGTTCAGAGTTCATTCAAGGAAGCATTTGAACCAGCATGCAGAGTTTATTTTAACTTCTCTCTATATGTGTGAGGGGGAGATTTGGCAAGGCCTGTCACATAGATCACGTCAGTTTGACTGAATGATGCTTTGAACTTTCTCTACATCCCAGACCTGCCAAAACCCTCAATTATTATTAATATCTCTCTCTCTCTCTCTCTCTCTCTCTCTCTCTCTCTCTCTCTCTTTCTCTCTCTCACTCTCACTATCTCACCGAAGAAAACGTTAAATAATCCTGACACTCACTCAGTTGCACTCTTAAAAATAAAGTTGCTTCACGATGCCATAGAAGAACCTTTTTGTCTAAATGGTTCCATAAAGAACCTTTAACATCTATAGAACCTTTCTGTTTCACAAAAGCTTCTTTGTGGCGAAAAAGGTTATTCAGATTACAAAAAGGTAAGAAAGAGATGGTTCTTTAAAGAACCGTTGACTGAATGGTTCTTTGTGGAACCAAAAATGGTTCTTCTATGGCAGGGATCCTCAAATCCGGCCCACGAGATCCACTTTCCTGCAGAGTTTAGCTCTAACCCCAATCAAACACACCTGAGCAAGCTAATCAATGTCTTCAGGATCATTAGAAAATCACAGGTAGCTGAGTTTGATCAGGGTTGGAGCTAAACTCTGCAGCGCATTGGACCTCCAGGGTAAGATTTGAGGAACCCTGTTCTATGGCATCGCTTGAAGAACCTTTTGAAGCACCTTTATTTTTAAGAGTGTGCATGAAGTAGTTTTGCGCACTATGAAGCTAAAGAGCTTGTTTTTTTAACTCCCACACGCCAACTCTGACCAAAGCAAAATTCATTCCGAAGTCTTTACTTTCATCATTGCACATTAATAACTTGTGTTGTTTTTGTATATTGCAGGACAGTTTTGATGTAGGGAAGTTTTGACTAGATATCTAAATGGGGACATACCATAGACATCTATTGTTTTTAGCTAATTATAATTACAGATAGACTAACCCAAATCTATAGAAGCCTGTTTAATAAAAAGTTAATTGCAACTCTTTATCTTGCAATTCAGACTTTAGATCTCGCAATGAGTTTATGTCTCACAATTCTGTCATTTTTCTCGCAATTCTGAGAAGTCTGAATTGTAGGATATAATAAACTCGCAATTCTGAGAAAAAAGTCACAATTTTTTCTCAGAATTGAGAATATGTCTCACTGGTCTTTTTTCTGAGAATTACATATAAACTCAGATATAAAATCAAAATTACGAAAAAAAAAAGGTAATTGTGACTTTTTATCTCACAATTCTGACTTTATTTCTTGCAATTGCAAGTTTACATCTAGAAATTCAGATTTTTTTTCTTAGCAACTGTGAGGTATAAAGTCAGAATTGTGAGATAAACAGAATTGGACTCACAGCTGCAAGTTTATATCTCACAATTCTGAGAAAAGAAGTCAGAATTGCAAGATACAAACTTGTAATTGCAAGAAAAAAATTAGAATTGTAAGAAACTATTTAAAAAAAAAAGTTGCAAGATAAAAAGTCACAATTACCTTTACATTTTTTATTCAGTGGCAGAAACAGACTTCCATACAAACCTCCACCTTAACCCTATAACCTTTTTTTTTTTTTTTAGTAAATAAATAAATAATTTAATACATTTTTTATTTACTTATTTATTTTAAAGAAATGAACGTTCCAGGATGTCCCCAAATGGAGGATTTGTCACTTTTAGCTCACTTCTGTAGTCCCCAAAGTATCGCTAAGTGTGTACACCCACACACACACACATCAATGTATTTCATTTCCAGATAAGGTGAACATATTCTCTACCCTTAGGGTTTGTGGAAGAGATTTGTCATATACTTTGCAAGCGAATATATTTTAGAATGCAATTCAAAGCATCCGATCGCTCGTCTGGTTTAGAGGGGGCGACTTTCACACGCGTACATGTACACCTCTGTTGTCTCTGATCTTCTGATGTGGAGGAACAGGAAAGGAAGTGCAGTGCGTTATCTGAGACAACGCTATCAAGTTTAACACATGAACACTGCCATCACATCGCCTCGCTCCCTGTCTCTATTTACACTTCAGCCTCATCAGTGACACAGTGAGCGACAGCGAGACGAGAGAACAGAACCGAGAGAGAGATGAGAGAGATTTACCGGAGAAGCTTTATCTGAGATGATTTGCATTTGGACTTCATTCTTTATTTATTCTGCTCTGAAGAAGGCAGAAAATAAAGTTTATCTGAGGACATCAGTCAGTTTAAACACTGAAGTGAAACTAGAAAAAAAACACACACACACACACACAAGTATCTTAATATCTTTGTCATGTTTTCCAGAAGAAATATCTAAACATCCCTAAAATTAATTTACTTGAGAAGCAAAATTGCACAAAATCTAAGTTATACTTTTTATTTTTTATTTGCAAGCTTAATTATAGAATTATTTAGAGAATATATTTTAAATTAAGTTTACTTCATTCAACAAAAATAATTTTTTCATATAATCTAAGATACATTTAAAATTTTAATTTAAAGCTGCAGTCCGTAACTTTTTTGTGTTCAAAATTAACAACGTTTAAATAATAAGCGTGTTTTTGGCTTATCCAGAATCCCTATGGTACACCTATAATAAATGTTTATATTCGGACTATATTTTCGACTGGTTCGCGTAGGTACCGCTGCGGAGCAGCCCAGTACCTGCGTGAGAAGTAGCTCCGGCTACAATTCTGCAAGATGCATGCAGTTCTATTTATTAACCGCTAGAGCGCCAAAAGTTACGGACTGCAGCTTTAAAGGCACAATATGTCATTTTTGCCGCTAGATGGCACGTATTCAAAATAAACAAAGAAGCAAAGGCGTAGTTTGATGACGCAGTGACTGAGTGTGGAATCATGGGAGTTGTGGTCTTCATCCCCACAGCTGATGCAATCCGACGGGACTCGGGCAGAAATCATGTTCATGGATGAGCTAATGATTTATTAACGTAGTAGTAGCGCGACACATTCGCGGAGCTTTTATTATGCCACAGTCGACCGCTTCCGCTTCTTCCGGTCATGCGTATGTGGGGTAAAGCAGTGTTGTTTTATCATACTAGATACATTTGAAAGTTCTGTTATAATGCTACTCTGTGCGGTCGTCACCGGTCTATCAAAGCGCACAACATATTAAAGCGTCTTTGGTGTTTCCATGTTTTCTACAAAACAAAACCGGAAATCGAGGGGTTTTGACGTCATTGGCAGGCGACACAATGACACTATGGACACGCTCCGTGTCACTAGTTAAAATTGCTTATTTCTCTGGATTTAAACATTCTTCGAAACATTTGGGATAATGTAAGTACACAAGTCAGCAAAATATATAACACTGTTCTAGTGGTTTTGGGATATTTTCATAAAAAATCTTACATACTGTGCCTTTAACATCTAAAATAAAATTTTATTTTTTACAATTTTACTTCAAGTAATCTTAATAAGTATCTTATTTGATAAATATTTCAATATTTTTACTTGAAAATAATATTTTTACAAACACCTTTTTTTCCCACACACCTAGAAATTAAACTTACCTAAATAACATGATAAACAGGGCCCCGTGAATTTCACGATGCTGAAAACACAGATATAATTTTTTAAAACTTGTAATAAATTGTTGTTAAATTGTATAAGTTTTATGATTTCAATTAATTATACATACCTTTTGACTACTAAAATTCAATTTAACCATTAAAGCAGGTTCCAGAACATTTTAAATGGGATACATAAATTAATAATAATAATAATAATAATAATAAATGGAATCCAGAAAAATGAAGGGCCCTAGATAAATGTTATATTTAAATAGTGACATGTTTGTGCATGCATTAACTTCAGCTGGCACGCACACATTTTAGTGTCATATTTTTTTTATACTGAGCTAATGCTATTTTCTATCTCCCAAACCTAAACCTAAGCCTCACACAAAGCTTTCTCTCTCTCCCTTTTTTAAAAAAAGATATTATTTAGTATGTTTATTAAGGCTTGTGGGAACCGCTGGCTGATCCACACAATGAATGTGATTTTCAGGTCCAACACAACCACGCCTGATTAGCTGGCACAGGTGACCTTGACGTGATGTCTCTATACTGAGGTGTTTAGATGAGACACACATCAGCTGCCAGGACTGTGTGAGTGTGTGTGTGTGTGTGTGCGTGTGTGTGTGTGTGAGACAGGCATCCCTCCTTCTTAGCAGTGCAATTTATCACTCACCTGGTGGCCAGACACTCTGTCTGGACAGAGGCATCTGTGACATTGGGCATGCACACACATGGCATGATTTTAGTAATGGGTTAGTACTGGATTGGTCTGTACAAAATGTTCAGAGGTGTTCATCTATATTTGGGTGCAATTTTCGCTTATTTCATTTTCTTCACTAGCTTTGGTTTTAACTTGCTATAACATTGGATGGGTCAGTTTATAAATGGTGACAAATCTACCATCCATATAAATGCATAAAATGAATGAATGAATGAATTGAGTCTATTAGATGATTTCAAACTGATTTCCACTGCCATGTACTCAGAGGAGCCTGAGTGACAGAAAAATGACTTTTATTTTTTTTTTTGAAGAAATGTTTTCATATGTCTGGTGGTATTGACAAATCAATTTGATGCACATAACCTGTTGAAAAAACTGTCATTTTAAAATTTAAAATGAAATTAGGAAGTTACAGAGATGTTTGTTTAAAAGATACATATTTATATTTCTGTTTTTGTATGTTTCATATAAATCTGGATGAAAAATTGAGTCTAAGGATATGTTGTTTTAGGAGTAGCGAGTAATAATATAATTTTGATAAATCCGATGTAATAGTACATTACATTATATTTTCAAGTGAATATGTTGCTATTTTAAAAACTAATGGCACCACTGGACTTTTCTGGACGTTTTGTTCCATGTCTCAATAATCACTGATACATGTTGTATTTTGTGTGGCTATGACAAAACAGAAGTGTCCAGCTCTGCATTCATGCTACATTTTCATTTTGGTGATCATTTCAAAGAAATAAGATAAAAATCTTCATTTGTCTACTTCAGTTCAGCCATCAATACTGTTTATCCATCTCTCCCCAATCTCTCTCTCTCTCTCTCTCTCTCTCTCTCTCTATCTCTCTCTCTCGTTCCTTTATGAACCCTGGTCTGTAACAGTCTCTCTCTCCACAGTGAGTGAGGGGTAATTACTGTAAGATAAATGCCTGTGACCTGTTTTAATTAGATGCCCAGGAGAGTTCTGGATCTGCACCGAGTCCAGACTGCCACTGCAGCTAAAATGACCAGACAAATAGGACACATGTACTGCTGAACTCCTCGACAGAGACCTTTAACATCACTGTGTTAAAGGTGGGGTAAGCGATTTCTGGTAGCCAATGTTGACATTTGAAATCACCAAAACAAACACGCCCCTACCCCAAAAGGGTCTCACCCCTATTTTGATAGCTCTGCCTCACACATACGTACGCAACCCAGGCAACGATTAGTTCTGTGAAACAAAGCAAATCCAATGTTACACCGTGTCTACACCGGACGCGAGTGGCGCGGCACGACAAAATACTATAGAACTCATTATAATCAGTGATGCTGTCTACACCATAGATATATATGCATATCTATGGTCTACACTGGATGCGGCGCGGCACGACAAATCCCCGAAAACTGCTGCTGCGTTCTATTCATGACGTATTGACACAAATTTCAAATGATTTTCAATGGTCGCTTTGTCGTGTCCAGTGTACTAGACAGACTTTAGCTGTTGCGGCGCAGACACGGTGTTACTCACCTATCGAGAAGAAACAAAGCAACCTCGGCGTCCGATCGCAGGCCTTCCGCTCTTTGAGTTCTCTCCAGCGCTGGAAAGCTGATCCGATATTTACACGGGTCCTACTTCTTGCCTTATTGCCTTAAGCCTTCTTTTGTTCTGCAGACATTTTCCTCTTTTGTTTTTTATCCGCCATCTCTATCTTTCTGTCATGGCTCGGCTCGGCTAGGCTAATGTCCGTCCTGTGCACTGAACGCTCTCTCCTCCACATCATGAGTAGACACGCCTCTTACTGCTGATTGGCTACAAGTTTGTTTTGCTATTCGGCCCGAATCAGTTTTCTAAAGTGTTTTTGAAAAATCGCTTACCCCACCTTTAAAATAGACCTTTTCTACTGCTTCCTTGTAGCCATGTTGGAATTATTGCATTCGTGGGATGAACACACATTAGACAAAAATTATACAATTGATAGTTGATGGTAAATAATGGCCATAATTAAGCTGTAACTGTGAATGTAGTACAATTTTTTACATTCACACTATTGTTCAAAAGTTTGGGTCAGTAATTTTTTTAAATAAAGTAATGCTATTCAGCAGGGATGCATTAAATTGGTCGAAAATTACAATTAAGTCATTTATAATGTTAGAAAAGATTTCTGTTTAAACGTTCTATTCACAAAGGAATCCTGAAAAGAAATTTGAATTTCACAAGCATGATCCAAACCACTTATTTTTTTTAGGTGGTTTTAAATCCAATTAAAATCAGATTTGTGTTAATGCGCTTACATCTGGACAATCAGATCAAATGTAATTTTTTTCCACCAGAATTCTGTATGCAACATGTTCACATGACACATGTTGCCAGAAAAAGACTTTATTAAAACATTACATGCCATTTATTCCCTGTGCAACAAAAAGAAACAGAAAGCATGGGTCTCAAGCTGCATTTTTTTTCTTGCAAAGGTAACTGTTTTTAATATGACACAGCATTTTTTTTAAATGATGCAGCTGCTAAAGACACCAGTCTGACGCATATAAAGGCCAATTAAAAAATATTATAGATAGAACAGCATGTCCTGTGTAAAGTTTACCATGCATGTACAATTGATAAAAAAAAGTCTTAAAATAGAAAATGTTCAATTGGGGCAAGAAAATACCTGTATTTGCAGAAAAACAAGACTGAAAGACTGATTAAGAAAATGTTTTTTGCAGCCAAGAGAACAAGCTTGAGTTGGTCTGTAACTATACTGTCAAACAGGCTATATGAAGTTAGAATTGCTAGATGCCAACTCGCAAGTGTGAGTTCATAACTCACAACTGCGAGATATAAATTCACAATTCTAAGTAGAAAAGTCAGAATTTAAATTAAAAAGACACAATTACCAGAACTGCAAGATTTGCAAGGTATAAATTCAGAACTGAGATGCGAGAAAATTCTGAGTTTATATCTCGCAATTCTGAGTTTATAAAAAAAGTCAGAATTGTGAGATATAAACTCAGAATTGTGAGATAAGTTTCAATTACATCTTTTATTATTTTTTATTTATTTATTTTTTTCCGTGGGGGAAACAGGATTCCAGTTTATCTCATGGGGACCCACAAGGTTTGTTAACACTTTATTTTAAGGACCAATTCTCACTGTTAACTAGCATATTACTAGCATATTGGTTGTTTATTAGTACTTATAAAGCACATATTAATGCCTTATTCTGCATGATCATATTTTAGATCCCTGAATCCTATACCTAAACTACCTTAAGAACTATTAATAGGCACCAAATTAGAAGTTTATTGAGGCAAAAGTCATAGTGAATAGTTAATACTGAGAATTGGACCTTAAAATAAATTTTTAATGGTTGTACTCTTTTTGGAGGCTAGATGACACACACACAATGATTTACTAAAATGTGCTCAGCACTGAGAAAATCGATTAAAATTGTCTGACACTGGTGGCAGTCGTATTTAAAAAGTCTAAAGGTTAAAGTGACAATTAAGTAGTGGATGTTTCATCGCCACTCCCCTTTAGATGGAGAGCTGTTTGGGGTCGGTTGCATAAGAGGAATCACGCATGCACATACTCACCCAAATATTACCGTCCCATCATACAGCGAGCTCATATACAAGCGACAGGCCTCCACACAGCAGGTTACATACTATAACCCACCCCCGTGCATATTGAAACTTGGCAACCCTGGCATCCAGCGAAGACCATTACAGTCATTAGTTTGCTGTTTGTCTCTGTGCATTACACACAACAGTGACGTGCCATTTATTGAATGGCTTTTGCTGCTGGGTGGAAAAAGAGCGCCAGGGAAAGAAAGCCATTACAAACAAGCGCGTGATTTATGAAATCAATCTCCCGCGCAGTCAGTGCCCCTCATTGTGTATGCGTGCTGCGAGACAGACACAAACTCCACACCTTATGCAAAAGAAAAATAGCCTTCGAGTTAAACAACGACCGAGAGCGAAGGAAAAGACCTGCGCGTAATCAGCTCCTGAAATTAAACATCAAAAATCCCGAAATTATTGTGTGTGGCAAAGCGATTTGTCTGTAATTAGGTGACTTGCACATCAGTCAGAGTGCAGAGAAGGGGAACAGAACGCTAATGGAATGGCAGAGGCTATTAAGACATTTTAAAATACAGCCCGACCCGACGTTTAAAAAAACATGCAGAATTAATAAGCAGGTCGGCGTTAACAAGAGCTGCGGTAATTTGTCCCCTGTGACTTCATTTGCTAGTGAGCCATATTGAGGGTTTTTAAAGAGGTCGTTGTTTTTGTTTATTGTCTCGACGGAGGCATTTATTGAGGTGAGAGGAAAATAGAGAGAGAGCGGGAAGGGAAAGACAATGAAACGGCGAGAGAAAAGGGCGATCAAAGTGCCGAACTGAAAGACGCGGAGTGATTGAAGGTGGATAAAGGGATGCATGAGAAAAAGCTGCTTCTCGAATCGGCCCATAGAGGTGTGATGCGAGCATGTGGCGTGACATTTATAAACTGAGATGTAATGAGTAACCATCACACTCTCTTTCAGGAGTTGATAACATTTGGTATGTATGTGTAGGCCTATGTGAGGAAGGCTGGCCTTTGCTTTGGCCTACAGGTCTTATTGGCGCTGTAATTTAGTGTGACGGACCTCAGCTCTGGTGATAAAGTGTGACACGCAGAGTGTGTGCGCACGTGCCTGTGCGCACTCCGGATTGCCGACGCTGCATAATTGCGCAGCAGTGTGGATAATGAATTAGGCAGTGCTGTGAATGATATGTGCTGTATATTATAGAGATGGACTCAAATCTCTCTATCTATTTATAATGTCTCAACTCTCTGGCAAACTGCCTTACTCACCTTTTTCAACCTCTCTTTGTCTTTTTTTCCCTCCCCGGATCTTGTTTCCTCAATAAAACCCTAGAAAAGTTTGTTTAAAATGTCAGTATAAAAAGTCACTTGGGTTCCATTAATTTATTGTCATGAAAGAATACCACTGCCATTACTCTTGTATTTATAGGCATGGCTCTCCTCACACACATCACAGGTTTGCTGGACTTATTATCACATCCCTGAACTTTTGAAAGTGAATTTGACATGCCCTTTAATGTCTTCTAGTAGACTGCTGTACCACTACATCCTTTCTGCATGTTACCGTGTCATGCGTGTTGCCAAGTGTCCTCTTCGTTTCTTGCAGTGTTGTTCGAATGTGTTCCGTGTGGCTCCAGAAGAGAGTGGGCGGCACTCAAGAAGATGTCAGGAAGTTAAATGGAATGCTCTAAAGCCTGGCATATCTGATATGTGGCTGTGATGAACATGACACAGTTGAAATTGAGAGAGATAAAACTTAATCAGTTGAATGTTGCTGCTTTTAAGAAATATAACAGTTGTGTTCATCTTTAGAATGTGTTCCGTGTGGCTCCAGAAGAGAGTGGGCGGCACTCAAGAAGATGTCAGGAAGTTAAATAGAATGCTCTAAAGCCTGGCATATCTGATATGTGGCTGTGATGAACATGACACAGTTGAAATTGAGAGAGATAAAACTTAATCAGTTGAATGTTGCTGCTTTTAAGAAATATAACAGTTGTGTTCATCTTTAAAAAAAATGTACTACAGATGTATTTCCACAAAAAAAAAAAAAAAGAAGCAGTACAACGGTTTTCAATACTAATAACAAAAAAATGTTGATCATCAAATCATTGTATTTGATTAATTTCTGAAGGATCATGTGGCACAGAAGACTAGAGAAAATTCAACATTTCCATCACAAGAATAAATTCTATTTTAAAATACTACTTCTATTACATTTACATTACATGCACATCATTCATATGTATTAAATATTATTTAAAATTAAAAAAAGAGGTATTGTACCTAAATATAAATATTCTTTATTGGCATTGATGGTTCCATGAAGAACCTTTAACATCCATTGAGCTTTTCCAATACACAAAATGTTTTTATAGAGGAAAGGGTTTTGTAGTTTGAAAAAAATGTTTTTTTTAAGAGGTTGTTTGAGAAACCAGAAGTCCTTTAGGAACCTTTATTTTGAGGTATTTTAAGTATTTATGTATTTTTAGTTGCAGTTATAACAGTCTCTTAGCAAACTGATGCAAGCGTTGCTAGGAAAGAATGTTTTAGTCTGCATTTAAACAGTACAATATGAAAGAAAATCTTTTTCTTGTAATATGTGGATATTCATAAAAGGAACAGCCTGCAGGATGCTCAGACTGAAGCCAAGATCCATCTGTATTTTTTACATTTTGCTCAATATGATGTGCTGATCAAATTTTCATGTAGCAATGTATTTTTAAGTCAATTTTATAAGCTCTGAGGATATTTTTAAAATTGCCAGATAGCTACATTTCAGCATCAAGTACAGCAGGCTGGACTCAAATTCAGGCATACTATCTTTTTTTTGCTGTGAAGGAGAGAGAAATGCAAAACTGCAAAATCAGCTCCAAGTCACAGCAAGTAAGGAGTAAAGCGAGCTTACTGGTTTATTGAAAGTGAGACTCAAGCCTTCCTCTGGCTCAGCGTGGGATTCAGCCATAGTTTGATTTGAGATCCACCATCTGCTGTCTCTTTTGGTCTTTTTTTGCCATTTTCAAAACTGTTGATAATATAAATAACAGTTACTGTGTAAAACACACCAATCTTTCCGGGAAACATCCCATGCAGAAATGATCTTTTTGTTGATTGCCTTGATATAAAATGTAATAGAGTGCATACTGGGTAATTCCTGCTATCCAGTACATTTTATAACATCTAACATCTCAATAAGTGTAAATCAATTTTTTTATTTTCTCAAGGTGGCTACGTTTAAAAATGATGATGATGGCATTACGCATAAAAATTACTGCATACGTTAAATAAAAGAATCCTCAAGTATCATCAACAAATCTTGCCATGGCTCAGCGATTTACTGCAAAGCAAGGTCGTGATCAAATATTATCATCATTTAATGGTAGATCTGATGATGAAGTTGTCGGTGAACAAAATATCAATGGTGGTGAAGCAGTTTCTCAAAACGCCCTTCCAAATTCCAACAGATAACGAAATATGCTTTATTTTATTGCTTTGTGGTTGTTATTAAAATATCAGGACAGTTTTATACTATTGGGGCAAAAAGTGAGCAAACTGTTAATCTCTCACTGAGCAATGATTAACTTTAGCTCTTTATTTCCATCCTGTTAGACATAATGTTCTTGTAATTGTGTAAATAATCAAATGAATTAACAATCAGGTGTCTAAACTTTTCCAGGGCATATTTCTAAAAGTCTAGTCAACTCTTTTATAAATGGTTACTAAAATTACAAAAAACATTTTCAAAAACTACTGCATAAGAGGAATTACTCATCTTCATATGAACTTTTTAAAAAATATATAATTTCCCAGAAAATAGTACAGATTCCAATTGAAATCATAAGGTGCTGGATGACTATTTTTGATGCTTGTAATACACATTCTGTCTCCTCCTCACAATCCTTACAACCGAATGTTTGACCTAAACCTATTGTCAGACACTTTAAAGGAGGTGACTATGAGATTTTACCCATCATGCCATCAAGTGGTGGGAAGCAGTGTTGTGATTGGTTTCTAAATGGAAGTTGTTTCAAGGCCAATTAAGCAGCTACTGAAATTAATCTCTCTACAGCAGCTATAAATTAAAGACCTTCACTGCTAGCCAAACACTGCTGCAGGGAACGAAGAAGAACTGGTGAAAATGAGAGGTCTGGAAGATGGAAGAAATAAAGGCCAACTTATTATAAAGGTGGGCTAGATGAAAGGAGAAAGAGAACACACAATCTGAAATATGGAAAAAGTAGATACACAAAATCAGAAAAGAAAGGCAATAGTGTGATGGAGATTCAACTGTGTGTCTATTTCACCTACTTCATTTTGGGGACAAATTTGTGCTCAGAAATATACTAAATCTGACAAAACCTCATTTTGACGGTATAAAATGAAGTAAATAATGTAAAAAACAAAATCTGAATTTTTTTCTGTTAGGTTTTGGTTATAGTATTTATAACGACAACTGTATATAACACTCAGCTTTTCACTTAATAGAAGGACTGGAGTGGTGTGGATTACTTGTGGATTATTGTGATGTTTTATCAGGACTCTCAATCTGACGGCACCCATTCACTGCAGAGTATTCATTGGTGAGCAAGTGATGCAGTGCTACATTTCTCCCAAATCTGTTCTGATGAAGAAACAAACCCATCTACATCCTGGGTTGCAGGAGGGTGACTACATTTTCAGTACATTTTAATTTTTCAATGTTTTTGAAAGAAGTTTTGTATGCTCACTAAGTTGCACAATTAATGAAAGAGAAAATCATACTTGTCTAAAATGCTATGGCAAAAAAAATCTAAGGAAGTCCATTTCCAGCTTTTATAGTAAAAATCATTAATAGTATAATTGCAGCTTTATATCTCATAATTGCGACTTTATTTCTCAGGATTGTGACTATTTTATAAATGTGACTTTTTATCTTGCACTATGTCTTGCAATTTAATTATCAAATTTGTGACTTTATTTCTCAGAATTGCAACTTTATTTCTCATAAATGTGACTATATCTCACAGCTTGACTACAGCAAATGTGTGACTTTATTTCTCAGAATGGTGACTTTTTATCAAAGTGTGACTATTTTATAATGCTACTTTTTTAATCTCACAGTTACCTTTTATATTTTTTACTCTGGGACAGGAACAGGCCTTCATAGAAATCATCCATTCACATGTCTAAATTTGGTCAGTCCAACCGAGATTCACTTTGCGCTGAGTGTTTAAACCTTACATTTCTTTCATCATCTACCCACCAACCAAATTGTTGCAATTTTGCTTTATTAAATATATGTTAAGTCGGTGTTTGAACTCTGGATCCCCTTTCATGCTAAACAAAAACTGCACCACAACACAAACTTATCTTATGCATATATAAAGAAATACTAGATAAAAGTGTTTTGTTCCTCATTAGTAATGTTCTCATCTCACCTAGAAAGCCACAGATGCCCTTTCAATTAAAAAAATGTGCATGACGCCACTGCTTCCAGCCAGACCAATCAACCAGGCCTCACATCACTACTCCAGTGTATGTGTGTGTGTGTGTGTATTTCCTGGTGATCCGCATCTGACTTTTTCCACTTAAAAAGAGTGTGGTGTGTAACATTAGTTTTGTGTGCGTCTGCTTTGTTATAGCAGCAGGTGCTATGGGAAAGTTTTGGCCTCTGAGGAAAATAAAAACTCTGCAGGGATCCTAGTGAGAGCCATGTGTGTGTGTGCGTCTGTGTGTGTGTATGTGAAGGAGACTATTGTCTATTAATTTTCAGCAGAGTGAATCTAATTTATGTGGCTGATTTTCTTTAAGATCCAGACACACTCCCGCAGTCACACAGCATGAGACAGGAGTGTAAACAATGCACATATGCTAATGTATGATAGTTAGTCAAAAACGTGTGGATGTCTTCCTGTGCATGAGTTCATGGTGTATGTGTGTGAGTGTGGTGTGAAGCTCTTTTTTCCTGAAAGGCTTTGCAAGCCTCTGAGCTGAATGCTAACTGCCTTGCCTGGGGCACAACAGGCTACTACAACCTACACACACAGACACACTCTTGCAGGGGTAAGCCCTGGTGAAGCTCTAGAGCCCCACTTTCATATATTTTGCAACACAGGTTAGCTTCGGAGACACTGTGTGTGTGTGTGTGTGTGTGTGTGTGTGTGTGTGTGTGTGTGTGTGTGTGTGTGTGTGTGTGTGTTGGAAAGATATTTGTATCTGTGATCGAAACTGTTCACTTTGTATACTTGTTTTATAACAGAAACAAATTGTAATAACCAGTGTTGGGCAGTAGCTAGTTACTAGTAACTAGTTACAGTAATAATATTACTTTTGCATTAACTAGTAGTGTAACTAATTACTATTAAGATTTCAGTAATAATATTACAGTTACCATCCATAAAATAGCTTGTTACTTAGTTACTTTTGATGCCTCAACCTCTACCTATTTGAAATCCAATAATTCCTAAATTTATTTGAATAATTTTCACAACGCACACAGGCACATGAAGTCACCAGTGCATCAGGAAAGCTTGGGATATGGAAAAGCTTATACATTCAGGGGATGGAAATATGGCCATTACACTGATTTTGTCATGAGAAAAGCTGATCTGAACACAGATGTGTAAGTTGTGGCATTATTTGCTTTGGTATTACATGGCTTGCCCACCTTCATCCCTCTATCCCGATATAAATTATATTACTATAATTAAAAATCGTATGAACTTATGTGATTTCTTTTGATAAAATACCATGAAATATAATCATATATGGCTTCAAGCTATATGACAATTAATACAACATTTTTACTTAAAAGACACGATCAATCACCATTGAGTGTTTGTAATAACTTCTGACTGCGATTCAGTGTAGATTTTGGTCAAATGATGAGGCAGAAATATATTGTTAGTAACATTTTAGAATAATTTTATGAGGAAGATTACACAGTTACAACTTCTGTGGGGTGTGAAGGAAAAGTAATGTAACTAGTAGTGTAACTAATTACTGTTGCCAGAAAGTAATAAGTAATAATATTACTTTTGAAAGGAGTAACTAGTAACGAGTAATAAATTAAATTTTCGGAGAAACGAGCCCAACACTGGTAATATATTATTATACACAATTGCAAGATTCTAGTTAATCTATGACACTATGACATTGTGTGAAACCACGCTGTGCCAGATTTGAAACCATTTGTTTCGATTTGTCCTGTAACTGATTGTGACAAACCAAGTTTGAATAAGTGCAGTTAAGTGCAAATAAGACTTGAGAGCTACTGTGAAGGGCAAGGTTTTTGTTGTTTGATGCTATAGACAATGGTCAAACACTCTCCATTATGGCCCTTTCTCACACATGTAGTATTGGGAAGTTCAAGTCACTTAAGTGAATCAATTTGGACATGGTACACTCTTAAAAATAAAGGTGCTTCACGATGCCATAGAAGAACCTTTTTGTCTAAATGGTTCCATAAAGAACCTTTAACATCTGAAGAACTTTTCTGATTGACAAAAGGTTCTTTGTGGTGAAAGAAGGTTCTTCAGATTACAAACAGGAAAGAAAGAGATGGTTCTTTAAAGAACCTTTGACTGAATGGTTCTTTGTGGAACCAAAAATGGTTCTTCTATGGCATCGCTTGAAGAACCTTTTGAAGCACCATTATTTTTAAGAGTGTACTATGGTTCAAATAAACGTTTCGGTGATTCACTTGAGTTTCGATAGATACATTACCACTGAAAAGTTTGGGGTTGGTAAGATTTTATGTTTTTGAAAGAAGTCCCTTATTCTCATCAAGGCTGCATTTATTTGGTCAAAAATACAGTAAAAACAATAATATTGTGAAATATTGTAACAATTAATCCTGCCTTAAAAATCCTGCAATGGCCATTACTCCAGTCTTCAGTGTCACATGATCCTTCAGAAATCATTCTAAAATGCTGATCTGTTGCTCAAGAAACATTTCTGATTTTTATTAATGTTGAAAACAGTTGCCGCTTAATATTTATTGTGGGTATTTTTCAGAATTCTTTGATAAATAGAAATTTTAAAAGAACAGAATGTATTTGTGTATTTTATTTATTATTGTTTATAATATGAATGTTATAAATGAATGTGTTTTCTAGTTTGTGTGTGTGTGTGTGTGTGTGTG
>NW_015505322.1:1037483-1041495 GCF_001515645.1 Sinocyclocheilus grahami | reverse complement strand
TTTTTGTTTATATTATGAATTTTTTATTTATATGTGTTTTCTAGTTTGTGTGTGTGTGTGTGTGTGTGTGTGTGTGTGTGTGTGTGTGTGTGTGTGTGTGTGTGTGTTTGTGTGTGTGCCTTTGGAAACTCCTAATAATTATAGGTGTATCAACGTGTGTGTGTGTGTGTGTGTGTGTGTAAGCGTATGTTTAATTGAATACTTTCACACTAAATGTGTGTACAGCTTCCCCAACCCCGCTGTAAGTTTTCATTGTATGAAAAAAACAAAAAACAATCTGGGCATTCTGCAAAATTTCTCCTAAAGAGAATGACATGGGATTGGGGCAGCCTAAGGGTGAGTAAATTATGGCCAAATTTTCATACAGTTATGACTGGTAGAAAAGTCAAGAGAGAAAGCAAAAGTGGGAGAGTTGGTGAAGAAGGGCTGATCAAGACTTATAAGAAAAAGCTGTGAGTGTGTGTCGGCAGTTACACGCCTACGTCCTCCTCACAAACATGGAGGAGGGGAGAGAGGGATGTGGTTCACCACAACAGCAACCGAGGTGACGATCTACCTTAACACACAGAAATACTCACATGTATGCTTACACATACACGTACACACACTCACACACACACCATGTCAAACTCCCACGCAGCTCCACAACACCCACAGACACACGTGCTTTCTTCAACATGTTTACAGTTTAAGCCACAAGAACACATGTGACTGACACACACTTTAACCATACGCCAATAACACAATAACCCCCTACACACACTGTTACACAGCCACAAGGCAATTTATGAAGCGGTACATATGTGTTATCTCAGTGTTACTTCTCAGAGTTTTCAAGCAGCAGTTCACTATTAGATAAAAAAAAGCCCTGTTGAAAAACGTCTCCCACACATACGTTTGAATTCTCAGCTATTTTTGCCCAGATTCTCTCACGTCTTTTGACTTTATATAATTACATTCTGCTCTCTGAATGGAAGGCATTTTAAAAAGATACAACTCATCAAATTGTCATAGCAGTCACACCAGATTATTTTTCTCAGTACAATATGAGGTGAATATTATGTCCTCTGTTGGATTTAAATGTCTAAGTGACACTTTAATAGACGTAATTTCAATGACGTGCATGACAGTTTTGGAACTTTGGTGCTGTTTATATATTACTTATATTATAAGCATCATTGTTAGTGATTATTTTTGTTTGGAAAAAGCTGTGGAGTTATGAAAGGTTGTTACTTGGGAGATGAGGCCCTTCGGTATGACACTAGTGATAACAAAACACTCTCAAGAGACCAGTGTTAATGTCATTGACGTAATTACTAACAAAAATGTTTGTTGACAGTTATGTTTTTAGATTTCATCTGCAATAACAAAGATGAGATTAAATATATGCACCATTATGATAAAACAATTTAATAATCTTGACAAAAGTCTGAATGTTCTATTCATTTTGCTGTTTCATTGATAATAATAAGAAATATTTCTTGAGCACCAAATCAGCATATTACACTGATTTCAGAATGGTCACATGAAACTTAAGACTGGAATAATGGCTGACGAAATTTAAAAATGTGAAATATATTAAAATATATATACAGTTTTATACAGTTTTCATTCTAATTTGGTTAAAAAAACCTGCAACATTGGAGAAAAGAGAATTCTTTCAACATTAAAAACATCTTTCCGACTTTCCGATCTTTTACATTTTTGATACAAGATCCATTTATTAAATGCACATTTTAATATATTAGAATATCTGGTTACAATTTGACTCTAATTTTGCTCATTATCTAATTTTATTGATTTAATAAAGATGGAATTTTCAGTTGAGATACAGTGACTAACATGAATAATTATGACATGACAATTTTGATTATGTTTAAAGGACATTTTCATCAAAGATCAAATTTTGAGTTGATATATATATATCACTGTATTTAAGACAATGGTGCTCAAATATACAAGCTTGAGAAACTACAAAATATATATATATATATATATATATACTGTATATATATATACTGTATATATATATCACTGTATTTAAGACAATGGGGCTCAAATATACAAGCTTGAGAAACTACAAAATCACTGGGTTTGGGTCTGTGAGATGAAACGTTTACTTTATGCTGAGAAAACATTTAGCTGTCACGGGTACTTAATAAATCAGTTATCAGATCCCAAATATGCGATTACTGCCTGAGCCCTCCGTGTCATCATATTCATATTACTGCACTCAGCAAAAGAGCAGTTGCCAAAAGTAAAGTGGTTTGGCCAGAGTGATGGAGAGAGAGAGAGACAAGGAGGGAGGTGGAAGGGAGAAAGATGGAGGAAAAAAAGAAGTAAAACAGGAGAGACAATGTGAGGTGGGAGAGAGGAAGGAAGAGAGAGAAAGAGAGATGACTTGTATTGGCAGTGAAAAACGTGTCCAGAATGATCATATCTCAGTGACAGGGAAGCTACTCAGCAGAAGTGGGGAGTGTAAATGATCTGCCCCTGGACACACACACACACATACACATACGCACACACTGACCTTGCTCAGTCATAGGGAAAAAATGAAAAATACAAAACAAAAAACACTTGAGTTACGACGTGAAATTAAAGGCGATCTACTGCACCTCTCAGTCATAAATCACCATGTAATTACTAGAGTCCATCGATCCCTATCTCTCACTCCTCACTCTGCCTCCTCTCTACGTCTCTCTCAACCTCAATCCTTCCGTCATTCGCTCATTTTTGCTTCCCTTTGTCTCATCTCTTTCATTTAACCTTTTACAGTCAGCCCAACCTCTCTCTCTCTCTCTGGATGTATGGGGCTGAAGTGAAGAGGTGGGTGTAGGCTGAGGGAAGACGAGCACTTCTCCTCCTCGAGCGGTGAAGCTCTGCTTTGGTTGTCGAATAATGAATAAGGCCCTGACGTTGCCGGAGGAAACCGCTCTGTTATTATCATAGAATTGCTGTTATTCTGAATGTTCTATTCATTTTGCTGTTTCATTGATAATAATAAGAAATATTTCTCGAGCACCAAATCAGCATATTACACTGATTTCAGAATGGTCACATGAAACTTAAGACTGGAATAATGGCTGACGAAATTTAAAAATGTGAAATATATTAAAATAGAAATCAGTTAATTTAAATTGTTATAATATTTCACAATATTATACAGTTTTCATTCTAATTTGGTTAAAAAAACTGCAACATTGGAGAAAAGAGAATTCTTTCAACATTAAAAACATCTTTCCGACTTTCCGATCTTTTACATTTTTGATAAAAGGGTTTTTGTTTTATCCAGCTGTATTTACTCAGTGCAGCTTATAACATTCAAGTGAAAGATATAACACCAAAATGTCAGAAAAAAATGATAAATAAAAAAAACAGAATCAGTGAGTTGGAAAAAGGATCAGCCCCTCCTAAAAATGACTTGTAAACTCAATCAGGTGTAGCTCATCACCTTCTCCATGGCACACAAAGCCATTTGACTTTCAATAAAGGTCATTTTGATTAGCTCAGCATGAAAAGAGCTTTCCTGAAGCGTTTCAGTCCTTGGTAGTGCAACTGAAGCAAACAATCAACTATGGGCACCCGTCAAAAGATCTCCAGGATAAAGTTGTGAACAGGCACAAGTTAGGAGATGGATACAAAAAAATGCAAAGGCTTTATCAATGCCTAGAAGCACAGTGAAATCTTTTATTAAGTAGCGGAAGGTATTTGGTACAACACTGACCCTCCCTGGATCAGGACATCGATCCAAACTGGATGAAAGAGCAGGAGGAAACTGATCAGAGAGGCGACCAAGAGCTACAGCAGCTCTGAAGCAGGAATTTATGACAAAGAGTAGTCATTGTGTGCATTTGACAACAATATCACAAATTCTCCACAAATGTGGCTTGTATGAGAGGGGTGCAAGAAAAAAAACCACTCAAGAAAGGCCACATGCAGTCAGACTGAGCTTTGCCAAAACACACCTTGAAGATTCTGAGGCAGATGAGACTAAAATTGAACTATTTGG
>NW_015505322.1:1032799-1037379 GCF_001515645.1 Sinocyclocheilus grahami | reverse complement strand
GTGTGTGTGTGTGTGTGTGTGTGTGTGTGTTTGTGTGTGTGTGATTACTGTCTGTGTGCAAGGCTCTTGACACCACGACAAATGAAACTGCTAAAAACATACACTCGCCCTCACCAACTGAAAAGAAATATGACAAGTCTGAAAGGATCTGCATTGCTTTTGTGATACTGAAACACATAGTTTATTGTTGAAATGTCTGATTAAATGTCTGATCGTTGATAAATACTTTTGTAATATGTCAGAATAGTTCAACTCTGCAGTTCCTGTGAAATTTTCCTAACACAAAAGGTTTTCTTTCAGGTGACAATAGGTCCTAATGTGCTCATTCTTATCTGTTACTTGGTGGATATGCACAGTTGTGGTTACTGATTCAGTTAGACTGAAATCAATAAAGAAAGTCATTTCAGAAGTCTTGTAGACATTGATTAAATGAATGTGTGTGTGTGTGTGTGCGTGCGTGCGTGCGTGCGTGTGCGCGCCTATTGCTCTGGCCTGAGGAAAGGTTTATAAAATAAGAGTTACAATGTGATGGATTGCAAGTACTCTATAAGCAGGCTACACAGCTTTTAAGGACAGAATTGCCGTTTTGTTATCATTTGGAGCATTTTAGATGAAAGCACTATTGTTTCCTAAGGGTTTCTGTGTCTTGTGATATTTATGTTATTTTAACTGACCAATGTGCTGAAAAATTATTTTAATATTAAAAACATTGCATATATGGTCATTTCAGTTTAGTCAACACTAAACTTTATTAGAATTATTTAGAAATGGATGCAGCATAAAGTATTAATGATACAAAGTATCTTCTGTTGTGAAGAAAAAGTGACTTCTTGTGTGACTAACTCAGGTAGAAATGGAAAATATAAAATGTATTTTTACGTATTTGCTGTCAAAACTGAAATGGAAATGCACTTTGTCTTGGTTGTTCCAAACTAGTTTTTTCAAAATGTTTTCAAAAACTTGTATTTGTGTAGTCTTGCATGCAGTAAGTGCTTTTATTTCTACTTGACTATAGTCTGTTTGAATAGAATGAGTCAGTTCTTTGTCCAATAGTACAAAACTATACTGCTCACAGTGTCTTTACATCTCTAAAAGTCCTGTTTACACCTGACACTGACTAAGATTTTGAACATTGTGAAGTTTTAATATAACCTTCTCTTCCAATTAAATTGAGCGGAAGTACAGAAAGCTTACCAACCAGTTAAAAATAGCTAATCAATTCAGACATGCTACATACATATCTAGGCTTTTCATTTGCATTGGTCTGATGTTCTCAATGATGGGTAACGCTGAGGAAAATCATGGTCTGTTAGTTTCAGGCATAACCAGTTCAAACTCTGCATCCATAACCTTAATTCTTAAAGATGTCTTAAGTGTATATGCAATGGAACTTTAAACAGCTGTGGATCATTTCTGCAGCATCAAACAGAATGACAAAAAACCCTAATGTACCTTGATAATGCTATCAGTTAGCATTCTCATTCATTTCAATGGGAGTTGCTTGGCTGGCGCATTCAGCCCCAAAAGTATACAACCTTGGATACTGCCGAATTTTATTTTATTATTTTATTTTAGCATAGCATAGCATAGCATGTACAATGTTGCTTCTAAATAAAAGCCAGGATTTTTTTCTAATATTTTGTAGAGTAAACTGTAAACAGTATTTTCTTTAAATAAGTATATTTACAAAAATATGAACACATAAAAAATATTGTTTAAAATGTTAATGTTCAATTGACAACCAAATGTTTTCATGCAAATAGGAATCATGATTTTATTTATTCATACATTTTATTTGATTTTACTTTTTGTACAACATTGCTTCTAAATGCTACTTAAGTGTAAAATATCTTAATGAAAATGACTGAACAAGCTTAACGAAATTCAACAAAAATATTTATATATGATATAAACATTTTGATCCAAAGTGTAATTTCCAATAAATAACCAGATGCTTTTTCGGAATGCGTATATCACTCGTGAACATTTTTATATATTTTTTTATTTTTTATTTTATTTTATTTCAGGATTTTTCTAAAATGTTTTGAGAAATTTCGTTTAAATTTATGGGTCACTGAATGTTTTGAAAATGCCTTTTCAGGAAATGCACCTACGAATAGCTCACTCATCTCTGCACATTAAACTGGGAATAGATAAAGTATTTTAATATTAAAAACATTTCAGCTTTATTGTAAACTTCCCACTAACAAATAAGACCATCTGAGTTTTTTTTATTTTTATCTAGGTTAATCTATAACTATTAAAGACCCATTTAATGTGGTTGTCAGGGATGCCTGAAGAACACTTAAAAATATTAAGAGAACGTTTCCCAGATAAGCCTGGCTGATTTGCTGATGGAAAATGATGTGTGTCTGCTGACAGGCTGCTTGAAGTATAGTTGTTGGCTGTCATAGTGATGCTATCTCTTCACCAATCAAAGCGCAGGTAGGGGATGACAGGGAATTTATCTCTGTGTTAGAGAGCTCTATATCTCATGGCCTCAATTACAGCATAGAGTGTTAAGGCTTCATTCAGAGGAGTGTGTATGTATGTGTGTGTGTTTTTGATGGTGTAAAAGAGGAAGAAAGACATGAATCAACAGCAATACCCTGACAGCAAGCAGGGGGTTTTGAAGCCTTGATAGCGAGATCACACAGTAACGATGTGCTTGTGTATGTGTGTGTGTGTGTGTGTGTGTGTGTGTGTGTGTGTGTGTGTGTGTCAGTGAAACGGAGACTGGAAAAGAAAGCTACAACATATTTAAAACGTGAGTTGAAAATTTGACACTTTCAAATTATTGTTATTATGCATAAAAATAAAGCTCCATCTGATCTGCATCATTTCAAATGAAGGTTGCCAGGAGGGAAAAAATAATTGTGTTAATTAATATTGGTCTTTCTTTTCATTTAAAATGAGATACATTTACTTTAGAAGCAAAATTACGTAATAAAAAATGCTTGTTTTCAGAGAATATATCATGTTAGTGCATAGTTATGTTTCTTACCCCACACTGGGAAATAGTTTCTCAAGCTTTAAATACATTTCTCCAAATTTTGTTTTTAAAAAAATGCCACTGAGGTCAGAAACATGATTCAATATATACTATCTAAAACCAAGTCTTAATATATACACTTTTTTCTTCTTAAATTAGGCATTTTGGGTCACCTCTGCATAGGGTCTGATTAGTAGAGGACCTTATTGAGCCCCCCTCACATGGCCTATATAGGAAAATGTTCCTGGTTTTCCCCAACTTTGATGGCAAGCCAGCGCACAAGTGAAATATTACAGAGACATTTACCCGCTAAAAACAGCTGACAACAGCATGAATGTTGATGCTGGTTTCTGCTGCTTAATTCTGGTTTGGTGCTGGTCTAGCTGGTTTGCCAGCAGCATTTCTACTTGATCAAGGTTTTTTGCTGATTTAGCGATTGAGGTAGCCTTCTGTGAGACAAACATCACATCATTATTCATTGCTTGAGGACAAGTATTCAAAAACACAACATATGATGGTGCCCAGCTATGCTAGTCTTTTTAGTATATCATTAATCTTATACATTTAATTAATCGTATTTGTTTGAATTGTGTTGATCTTCGTGCAATGGTGTGACTGTCCAGGTTAATATTAATTATTGTTACACTGTTACAAATACATAATTACTTACAATTATGTACATTTTTATTTTTTTTCTTTGTGATGTTGCTCCATCAAAAACTACTTCTCAATTCATAATGCGACGTTACATAACGTAACATACAACAGACTGTTCGAAATTTGTACTAGAAAAAGTCTGCTTGAGAAGTACAACAGTGAAGCTTTTTCTTTAGTTTAGAGTTTAGTAGGAAGTATATTAAACATGTTCATGTTTGAGGGGGGTGTTTGGAAGTTCCTAGTTTCATATCATTTTCTTTTCTTTATGTGGGGGACGGTTTCGATAAGTTAAAGTGTTGGTCCTATTGGGTTTAAATTTAAACAGCTGACTTGAGTGCAACACAATGAATCCATAGACAACTGAGGAGCCTCAATTAGAATAACAAATACGAGCTGGGCTTCCCCTGTCACACACACACAATACACACTCGTCACACACACAATTACCCTCTTACACACCACACACACGCATAGACATTCAGAGTATTCTCTCTGTCTCTCTCACTTGTGATTTTCACACACATATTCCCTTCTGTCCTTCTCTCACAAACATACACCTTCTCTCTTTTTTTACTTTCTTCAGACTTTATAGGGAAGAAAACAATAGGTAGTAAATAATCAAATTAAACGCATGTTTTAGCAGAGAACTGCTGGAAGCTTTCAGCCCCATTAGCTCCAGAAAGGAAGGAGGGAGAGGGGAGAAGCGGAAGGAATGGACAGGGAGGGAAACATGGATGTGAGGAGTTGTGGGAGAGCAAGAGGAAGGAGAGCTGAACGCTTGCCAGACCATCACATTTGGCCCAAATGAGCCATACACTAATGCTGCTTCTTCAGAGTATCTAAGAACTGTGTGTGTGTGTGTGTGTGTGTGTGTGTGTGTGTGTGTGTGTGAGGGAGAGAGAGAGAGAGAGAGAGAGAGAGAGAGGGAGAG
>NW_015505322.1:1015866-1031428 GCF_001515645.1 Sinocyclocheilus grahami | reverse complement strand
CTAATGGTCTGTTTAGCGAGTGTCTGAGAGCTGTGTGTGTGTGTGTGTGTGTGTGTGTGTGTGAGAGAGAGAGAGAGAGAGAGAGAGAGAGAGAGAGAGAGAGAGAGAGAGATTATTTGGCTCCTGTCTAACTAATCAGACTTGCAGGCCACCAAACAGAAGCTCTCATTCTGCTTTAAATAGCTGTTTAACTTTGAGCGTGTGTATGTGTTTGCATGCCCATAGTGAGTGCTGGTTTGTTCTAATCAAATCACACAGTGTTCTAATTGTGCAGTGCACTCATATTTGTTGTATTGCATTTTAAACATGTCTCTAATTACTTTCTAAGTTGTATTATCAATTTTCAAACCCTCTAATAATCAACCAAAACTGCACCTCCCTCCATCCTGTGTAAAATCACATAAATCTCTTTATCCCAGTTGTAGTTAATTCTGCAGTACAGTTTGGTCCACACTGTCCTGTTCCATTTTGATTTAAACCCTCAAACCGTTTTGATTTACGAAAAGCAGAACAGAAAATCCTACTCATGCAAAGCAGACTGAGTGCTTCCAGTGAGCATTGGAATTAAATGCTAAAAGAAGTATGATGTTACGGTTTAAGTATCTAGAACTGGGGGAAACACAACCTGTCTTTTTAACGAACATATTCTTATTTTTCATTCACATCTGCCCCATAGCCCTCCTTGCTGTGGCTATAACTAATCTTGGAATTTTTATTATTTGGAATGTTATTAGAGTCTGGAATAAAAGGAATTTAAAGCAAGCATGCTTGTTGAGGAAAGTGAAATTGTCCAATTATACGCCACCACACTGGCATAAATCCACCAGGGGCAATGTGTTTGTCTGAGAAATATTATGGATCATACTTTTTTACATTTTAGGTGTTTGCTATATTGTAATAAATAAATAAATACATACATACATAAAACTGGCAGCTGTAACAAGCATTACAAGATGTGACTAGTTTCTGTATGTCATTTGAATGATATAATGTCAATAAATCAACATCTTTTGGATACTAAAATATGTTACAGTACTGATAATAACACAGAACAGTGGCTTAAAATTAGCCTCTTCTGAAACACAAAACACCATCATGGTGACACACATAACAATAAACAAAGTATAAACACTAAGCATAAATATATGCATTTAGCATAAACACTCTGTTTTCCTTAACTGATTTAAAATATGTTTTAACTTTGATAAAAATCCAAACAAATGTGATGGCTCATGAAGAGAATTCTGGGAAACATAATTGTAACAATAGTTTACCATAAAATGCCTGAAATGTAAGTGACACATTCGCTATAATTATAAGGTAATTACTACTTGTATCTTCTTCTTCTTTTTTTTTTCTTCTTTTTTTTTTTTTACAATATTTATAAGACAGATTTAACAATTTACATTAAAATTACATGTATTGTCTTTTAAAATACAATAACATTTTACAGTATATGGTATGGTAACTTAATCAGGTAACAGGTTTTTACTCTAGCATTGTTAAATTTTTTTCTGTTAAAATTACTAATATTTTTTTTACAAACACTAGGTAACGCAAATTTGTATTAAGTATAGACTTAATGTGGTATTATTACAAATTATATTATTTATAATAATTTTATTATTGTACGTGTACATGATTAATTTAAATAATAATACCACATTAAGTCTATACTTAATACAAATTTGCGTTACTTAGTGTTTGTAAAAAAAAAAAATTAGTAATTTTAACCCAGCATTTTTTAGATTGTACTGTTATTACAAAAAAAAACATTAATAAACTGAGGAATTAATTAGTAATTAGGCATACAGTAATAAAAAAAATAGTATTAGCGTTTGTCACACTTTCCATATAATATCGTACTGCTTATCATACCATTACATTATATGCTACCATAATAAAAAGTGCCAATCACTCAGCATCTCTCTCTCTCTCTCTGTAGGTGAGCTAAAGCGCACAGAGCGGCGGCGGCACTATTCAGTCACTGGTGACGGTGGAGGGGAGTCGTATGTCTCAGCGTTCCTCTCTAGATATTCTCTTCAGTTCGTCTTTTGAGCGCTCCTCCAGTCTCCAGTCCTGTCTCTCCTCCAGTCTCCAGTCCTGTCTCCCCCCGCGCGCTCCTTTAATCCGTGTCGCAGCGAGAGAAAGGGAGAAAGGGGAAGAGGGCGCGGAGAGAATAGCGAACCGGTCCCCGCATCATTCCAGATGGCTGCCTCTGAATCAGTGGATGAGATTGGGCTCTCGGGTTCAGAGCCGTAAGGAGCTGGTGTTCCGGAGAGAGGCGGCTTTGGTGTGGCGGCTTCGCGCTCAGCAGTGCTTTAGGTTCGGTTTAAGGTAAGGTCTCGTCGGCTGGAGAAAGCAAAAGTGCGGTTTATTTTGAGTTAGGTTTAGTGTTGTAACTTTGTACCGAATGGAGATGCGCTGTGCTGGAATGCCACGTTACCGGTATCTGACGTTTAATTTTTTTCTCGCGTTGCCTTTTTACGGTATTTTACTTTATTATCATTTCATCATATTTCATCAGTTCTTTAAGCGTGACTAATAACGGTCTCCGGTTTAGTTTGTGAAGAACAATATACCGATAACACAAACACGTGCGTATGTATGTTTGTCACCATTGTATATCAGTGTCTTGGTTGAATGAAAAGTATTGTAAATTCTGATTTATTTTGTATTTTTGTATTCTAGCTTACAGAGCTATCATGACTTGTGTTCGCCTTTTGTTTGTTTCTTTTTTATTAAATGTTAGACTTTCGTTTTCTCTTTTTGGTTTAGGCATTACCTCAGGTTATTATTTGCGTTAAATTGTTACTATTAAACAGCAACTGTAGCTTGTTTAGGCTTTTAACCAACATTTCTTAATGTATTTAGTCTGTTGAACATGAGAGGACCGAGCCAAGAATGTATGAGATACAATATTATTTTTAATGTAAGTTAAAATAGGCAAAAGATCTCGTCCTTTGCGATGTTTCCCAGCTCAAAGCAAGCGCCGCCTCGCGGGGAAACACGCACACGCGAGCGCACACACACACACGTTGGTTTGGCTGTAAGGATAACTCACAGACGCAGTGTTTTTATAAGGAGGTGGTTGTATTTACTAAACCTATCCCGTACATAAGTCTGCTGACGATAGATGTATATCAAAATATGATTTGGTCGATTTATGAGCCTTTTAAATTGTGAGCACCACTTCAAATGTTTCACTGTGCTTTTAAAAGTATTAGCAAGTATTAGGCTAATCTGCAGGTGGGACAGCCTGCACTAAACTCCCTGATTATTCAGTTTTCAATAAACATGGTAGAATAGTATTAATACACACTCCAAAAAATAATCGTGATTTGAAATAGAGTGTCATGCAAATGTAAATTGCTAGAATGTCAAAATCTCTAATAATCCACTCTCTTAAGTAAACCTTTATCTCAGTTAAATGCAGAAGGACACTGTTTTGGTAATCTCAGTTTTCTCGCGTTATGAAATTCATCCTGCACCTCGGTCTCACATTCCCACCTTCTTGAATTCCCCTGTGATGTTCTTGCACAGCGCTGTAATCTGTTATTTCGATCTTGTTTAATTCATGTCCCTTTAATTACGTACTCTGATATCACACCAACCGTGACATGCACATAGTCACACACACATAAACAGAGAGTGCACAAGTGCACTTGTTGGATGTACTAAATCTATTAGTTTAGAAAGAGTCATTGCATTTAATGAGAATATATCCCATCCTTTTTTCTTTTTTTTTTTTACAAACCATCCTCGATGTATTTGCCCCAACCTGTGTTAGATTGTCTACAAGAGGAAAAGGAAAGTGTACACTTTAGCCGCCATCTCTTTTTCTGCAGAAGCAACTTTGAAGACAAAATGTGGTCGAGCAGATTACCTGATGCACAAAAAGTACATGTGTGACAGTTGATTCCCATTAGTCAAATGATGAATTTCTCCCTTAGAGCCACCCTTAGGCTCCTATTGGCTCATCCTCCATCTTCCTATTTATATGCAGCCAATCACACACTCCTCCCGGTTAGTGTTGGCCACAGCTGGTGAAGTGTTGATAGAAAACAACCTGAAGGCTGACGGCTGTATTGCCCCTCAAGAGCATCTATACACACCCTTGATGAACACTTCTGTGACAGAAAAACACACACAGACACACACATCTCAGAGATACTTAAAGTTATGCTAAAACATGGATTTGCTTGTCTTTTGAACCTGTCTCCTCTCCAGGTTTGTTGGGGGTCAGGAGAAATCTTAGGACATGGAGGGTCGCTAGTTGGATGCGGATTCGTTTCGGGAACAGCTGGTAACGTAGGTTGAGCATTGTGCCACATTTTCAACTAAAAACTCTTTCGGTGGCCTGTCTTGCAAGCAAATTTGCCAGTTTTGTGAGATGGTCACATGACTGCAGCATGATTACCAAAAAAGCCAATTCGCAGCTTTAGCCCGCCTCAGCGAACAATCAGATATTCCCACCCACACACACTCCCACACATGTGTGCCGTTTGCCATGAATCTGGCCACCAAGCTGCGGAGGAATCTGAGGAGACTGGTCATCCTCCTCGCCACCTTCTGTATGGTCAGCGTATTAGTCTCCGCCTACTACCTTTACACAGGCTCCACCCAAGAACTGGACCTTGCGGACCGCGCCGTAGGTCTAGACTGTGCCGACCTCCGGGTGCTCCCTTTCCGACAGTCAGAGCCTCGGACGCCTAAACCGATCGATCCGTCACGGAAGGATCCGGTGGTGTTGGTGTTTATAGAGAGTCAGTATTCTCAGCTGGGACAGGACATCATCGCCATTCTAGAATCCAACCAATTCCATTACCACACCGAAATTGCACCGGGAAAAGGAGACATCCCGCCTCTAACGCACAAAGGTCGTGGACGCTATGCACTGGTCATCTACGAGAACCTTCTCAAGTATGTTGGGATGGACGCATGGAACCGTGACCTGCTGGATAAATACTGTGCCGAATACAGTGTTGGCGTCATTGCCTTTCACCGTGCAAGTGAAAACTCCCAGGCTGCACTGCAGCTGAGGGGTTTCCCTCTGACATTGCGAACAAATGTTGCACTTCGAGATTGCTGCGTAAACCCCCGCTCACCTCTGCTTTACATAACACGGGCAGAAGTGGATCGAGGCCATTTACCAGGAGAGGACTGGACTGTGTTTCAGTTCAACCATTCCACGTATGAACCAGTCCTGTTGGCAAAAACTCGGCCCAGTGAGAGTGGGGCAGTCCAGGTGATCCCAGGTCCCCAGGGTCTCCATGCTACCGTGGTGCAAGACTTGGGCCTGTATGATGGGGTGCAGCGTGTGCTATTTGGACATGGGTTGAGCTACTGGTTACACAGACTTATACTAGTGGATGCCATCGCTTATCTCACAGGCAAGAAGCTGTCACGATCTCTGGAACGCTACATCCTGGTTGACATAGATGATATTTTCGTGGGGAAGAAAGGGACGAGAATGAATGTTAATGACGTGAAGGTAAGTGATGATTGAAGAGTATGTGTGTTACTTGGATAAAATGTTATATATATATAAATGTTATATCAAATATATATAAAAGTTAAATAAACATACATTTTCTAAATAATAATTAGCACATTTAAATGGTGTCATGATACGATGCATCAACAGAGACATTGTGCATTCTACACACACATCTACCATAAAATTATTTCCAATCTGTTCCAAGTAATCAGCAAAGACAAAACAAAGACTACTAGCTGAGCTCTAACTAGCTGTGTGGGATTTTGGAAATAGGATTTGGTTGTTATTTAGTCTGAGTTTCCCTTCGCAGGTGTTCACATCTGATTTACTAAATGTGAATGTTTTTGTGTGGACAAGAAGGGGATGTTGTGTGTGTGTGTGTGTGTCACTGAATTGGAGTGGGTGTTTGAGTTGGCCTCAGTCAGTATAAAGAGGTTATTTAGAGGAACAAGAGCAGTAAAACGGTGTTCATTCTCTCTTTCACACACTCATTCATAATCTCGTTCCCACGTTTGGCCCCTCTCTGAGGCTGTTCAACAGATTGAAGGACTGTTCACACTCCATTGTGAGATGACTTCATGACTTCCAGAGCTTTCAATTTCAAGTGCATGCACACAAGTGTATATAAATTAATGGGGGCATTATGCTACAATTAGAAATGGATACATTGTCAAATATGTCAAAGAACAGTTCACCTAAAAACGAAAATTCTGTCATAATTTACTGTTCCAAACCTGTATGATGTTATTCATTTCGTTTTTGGGGAGCTTAAGGTAGATTTAGATTAGTTTGTAGTGAACTGTCAAAGGACAGAAAACCATAAAAGTAGTCAATGCAACTTCTACAAGTTTTCTCAAGCTAGACTTTTGTTAGAAACAGACTCAAGTGAAATTAATGAAAATTTTATACAGAGTTGGAGAAATTCAGTACAATGTCAGTATATTGTGACTCACTTTAACTCTTAACAAAGTATTTAAAGAGTGTCACCAAAAAAGTAAATGCATAATTTTCCAAATGCTCTTGTTGAAAAACAACTCAATATTTAAGTAACTGTACAGTAAAATTGTGGCAGCCGCCATTGATCTGCTGTGTGCCATGCATCATGACACTCTCCCGTCCAATAGGCGGCAGAAATGCAACGTTCTTTTTCTACTTCTGTTTTTTTTATGGCAGGGCCTGTCCCAAATCCCACACTTGCCATCTTGGCCACTTGAGAGCATGTGCATGTGACAGAAAGTAGGTGCACAAAACTGTCCCAGGTCTGAAAATGGCAAAGCTCTGTGCCCTTAACGCACACTAAATCCGAGGCTAAGCGTATTCCATCATCCATCACATTCAGGAATTCACGTGCCCCGATATCACAAGATGTTGAGAAAAACTCTGCAGTGTAAGTTAATTTAATAAGATATCACAATTTGTGTAAAGTTTTGCACATTTTATTGCTACAAAGATGCGTATGTGTATTTTGTAAAATGTTTGCAAGTACTTTTTATCACTTTTTAGCAATTAAATTGTGTCATTCACAGGGACTACTGATCAGAAATTTAGAAGTTTATTTTAAAGTGCAAAGTATTATATATACAAAGTCTGTAAATAAAGCTTTTTAAAAACTTGCAAGTGTGATTAACCCATTGGTTAATTTGAAGGAAATACGTAGATAAGTGCAAAGACCGCAAGTGTGGGTATTGGGACAGACGTGCAGTTGTTAAATGGAGCACAATGATTTTACTATAACCCTTTTGGGTGTACTACTCCTGCCATCTACAGACTTGCATACCCTCTTTTTTATTATTTTTAGCAACCCTTTCTTAACTAAAATGTACTACACACATCTTTTATGAAACGCATTAATTGATTATTTTATTGCTAACAGTCTCCATACCATATCTCTTCTGTCTAACTAACCAGAAACTTTAGTCATTTGTTATGCGGTTTTACAACATTTAAATGGATGTATTGAGAAGTACCAATTGGGTATATATTTCTGTGGTGTGTCCATAAATATTTAATTAGAGTGATTATAAATGAGGTGCCTAACATTCACACATCTTTGTCACATTATAATATATTGAACCTATGGCGCATTCTTCCTCCCTATGGGTCATTTCCTTGTTAACTGTCCCTCGGTTTCAAACAAACAGACTCTATAAACAGTGTGATACCATTATACCTAGCTTGGGTATACATTTAATTTCCAAATCTAATGTTCTCTGAGAAAGGTTAGTGGCTAAGCACGTGATACCTCCCCAGATGTTGCTAGCTAAGAATGTGCACTGTCAAATTCTTCCCGATTGGTCTGAGCTAATTTAGACCTGGCAAATGAGCCAGCGGTAAGATGGAGGTTCTGGAGGGGGTGCTCAGGGAGAGAATTAGAGCTAGTCGCTCTGGAGCATGGCTGGAAATGTCAGCGGAAAATTCCCGGAGGATTCTGGGGAAAAACAAGGCGTGTAGTGATGGGGGAGAGAAGTGGGAAGGCTTTGATCCACCAGCCATTGTTTTTAGCCACTGTTACTGCTGGTTATAGAGAAGCCTCTGACTGTTTATGGCTGGCTGTCAGAATCCAGAACAGGTGCGTGTGTTTGTGCGTGTGTGAGGAAAGGCCGATACTAAGCCAGTGGAATGAAATGGCGGATAACAGCTAATCAATGGAAACCCATGGTTCTTAACTGGTGGGTTGCGACCCAAAAATGGGACACAAGTCTGTTCTGATAGGGTCATGAGTGAAAAAACAGTGCTAAATACTAAAAATAAAGTGCAAACAATCATATAATCACATATAGTTAGACTAATGACCTTATAAGAGAGGGGAAAAAACATCCATGTATTGGTAGAAATTGCTTGGTAGAAAGTAGCCAACGTGTCCTTATTCTCATAAACTAGGTAAAAAAAGATAAAAACAAAATACATCCAGACTGTGTTAAATATGTGTTCACTTAAATTGAATATAAACATGCATTTTGGATATTTGTTCTGGGTCCTAAAGCAAAACCAGTTGAGAGCCACTGGTTTGTAAAATATCGCCTAAATTCTTGGTCTCCATTAGATTACTGTAACAATCATACAGCAGATACTTTTTGACTTATGTTAGAATAGGCTTATGCCATGTATTTGTTGAGAGTATAAAGATGAGAGAGAGAAAACAAGAGCGAGAGTGAGAGAGAAAGGAACCCTGTGTGCTCTAGATGTAGGTGTTGAAGATTAGAATGTCACTTTTAGTGACTGGTTGCCATATCTCCCATCAGCCCATGGGGCAGGCTGAAAAAACAGGGGACACCAGTGATAAATGACTCGATGCACACTTGCACACACTCACAAACACAAATGGGATTTACCCTCACTTTACGTGAATGTGTGTGCGTGTGGATGTATGTGTGGGTTCCCCAAGCAGAGATTCTGCTGAAATTGCAGTTAAAGTGACCTTGTGTTGGTGATTGTGTAACAGGGCATTTCAGCACAGCTGTGTGTATGAGAAACTTTGATTTTGTATGGTTGTATGCAGGGACCAGCATGAAATACGCTCAGGATAGTTGATGGGTCAATGCTATGCATCATCATGCAAGCTCATAATTTGCACGTGTTTTTATTTAAACCTTTCCAATTAAAACATTCCAAGAGATTTTAAAGCATTCAAACACAATGTGAAAGAACTCAACTGAGTACTCGTGCGCTGCGTTCAGTGCGCACACAAAGAGCTGCGTCTCTCAGACGCGCGGACACCAAATTTAGTTCTCCTTTGCTTCTTCTTGCAATTGAACGAACAAGTACACCTCATCAATTTAAACATTCAAGCACAAAAAGATGTGAAAGAGCTTAATTCAGTACCCGCACACACAGAGAGCCGCGTCTTACAGTCCTTGAACACCGAATTGAGTTTTGCCTCTTCTTCCGCTTGAACGGACAAATACATACAAAATTATGTCAAAATACCTGTCTTGGCAGGTATCTTCAAAAAACTGTCAATTATGTCTTAAGAAAGAAATCGGATGTGTATCATTATATTGGATGCCTTGTCTCTTGTCCCTTAAAGTGGCCTTTTAATTAATTTAATAATGCATCTTTGCTGAATAAAAGTACTAATTGCTTTAAAAAAACACCTTGCTGACCCCAAACTTTTTAATGGTTGTGTGAATTGCCACATATTTTATGATTATTTTTACTGTTCACTTTTTCAAAAACAGATTTGACAGTCACTGGCAGTGTGGTTTTGTATGCTTGCATAATTTGACATCAAGCATTGATAGCATTAATGCTCATTTATATCAAGTATGGTGCTGAAAGCAAAATGCAACAAATAAAAAAGACTAAAAATGGCTATCATCTGCTCAGCTGCATTTTGTGATGGACACTTATTTCCTGTTAGCTTTAGTTCATTAAGGTGACTCAAACTATCCATTTCAGTGAAGAGATTCAATGATTCATTTTCACCATCACTCAAAAATGTTCACTGAAGTAGCATTTTTCATGTATTTAAAATATTGTAGGCAAATATATATATATATTGCAGGTTATTGTTTTGGAAAACCATGGAATGACTTAATTATTTTTAACTGGGTTTTGATTGTATTTGACATCTTGCATGAATTCTAATTGGCTGCAAAGGCTGTTTGGTTGATATGATGGTTTCTCTGAATCAAATCACTCTTTTCATTTCAAAGCAAATGCATAAATATTGAGATGTTACTGTTAGCAATATCTTGCTGCCTTAATACACTTACAGCAGGTAATTGTGTGTGTGTGTGTGTGTGTGTGTGAGTGAGTCTGCATGGTTAGTATGATTCTTGGCTTTGAAACAGCATATAGATGAGGATTAAAGACAAAGCTGCCACTTCTTCAACTGCACACTGACTTCAACATGTACTGTAAGACAGGATCACAGCGAACAGAATCACAATATCAAAGCTATACCTGCACACATTCAGTCAGAGACAGAGAGCAGAATCAAAGTGACTCCTGAAGCCTCCCTCTCACACGCCAGCTCATACATACACACAAACATGGGTTAGAAAACAAGGGAAATGAGAGAGAAGAACAGAACAGCCACTCATTTCCGTTACAGACACTTCAGAAGAGAGAAAAAGTGACTTAAAGGGAGTTAAAGAAATAGTTTACCCAAAAATGAATAAAAAAAAAATGCTGAAAATGTACTCACCATCAGGCCATCCAAGTTGTAGATGAGTTTGTTTCTTCATCAGATGTGGAGAAATGTAGCATTGCATCACTTGCTCACCAATGGATCCTCTGCAGTGAATTGGTGCCGTCAGAATTAGAGTCTAAACAGCTGATAAAAACATCACAATAATCCACATGTAATTATTATTATTATTATTAAATTTCTCAATGTAAATGTAAAGCTACTCTACCAACTGCCTTTTACTTGATTAAGGGCAGATTTTTCTGATGTGCATCTGTTGCACAGAAAAAAAAAAACCCAGCGGAAAATATGTATGGATTTATAGTCATCGCACATTCTGGCCTAAAGTGCTCATTGTATCAACCGGTACCTTGTTAACATGACTTCTCTTCCCTGTGGACTGATAAAACCCCCCTGTGAGCCTTTACTCCCAGAAGTTGTCAGATTAGACCTTGCCAGATTGAGCAAGTGCTTTCCAGTTTTGTGTGCAATATGAGTCTGACTGTGGGCGGTTCATGCTGTCTGTGAATAAGACTATCTTAAATGTGGAAGTAACAATTTTTGGTTATAGTTATGCTACATATTTAATTGCATTTGTTCAGTGATGAATTCTGATATTTTGACACATTTTGAAATCTTAATGTTTGGTATTATCAGTGCATAACCTTGCAGTGAGAAAAATGTACAACAAAGGCTGCAGCCAATGATGGAGAGAAGGTGAAGGAATTGATAATAATATTTTCTTTTGCCATTTTTCTTCTCTCCTTTTTTTGCCTTCGCGCAGACCATGTGTACTTTGGGTGACCTGATTCGAGTACCAGATTGTGGTTCTTTCCAATCCCATCCCCCTCTTTCCCACTGTCCAATCTTAGTCCACTCTAAATAATGGCAAAAAAATGAGTGCACACACCAACTTAGACAGTCACTTGTTTCTTAGACTACATTTCTGGCAAAGTCCCAAATTCAGTGGCAATTTCTCTTTGCTTGTGTATATTTTGGTAGGTAAACAGACTCTGCCGGACAGGAAAACCTCTAGGTCAGAGATTTTGTAATTTGTGCACCCCGTCCAAGCTTGATTGTGTAGTGTGCTCTCCGCTTTTCTAACAAGACGACAGACTGAAAGAATGTTTTATAATGCGAGGAGTGCAGTGATTTTGGTAGTTTGAAAGTCATGCAAACCTGACACTTTTAGAGCAGATTGAAACTGAAGCATCAGTCCGATGTTAAATCTGAGCTTCAGGAGGTCAAATACAGACCAACCACAGAAAAACTCACACAACAGACCTATTTTCAGAAAGTATTGATCCAATGATATTTCTGCTCTGAGTAAGATGGAGCTGGTGTATGTGTGTTTCCATTAAAGGGCGTCGGAGGTTGCTAAGCAGCTGTCTTCATTTTCAGCCGCACACTCACGTCAACAACACACTCACACATGTGTGTGTCCTCTCGCACTTGACACATTATGAGCTGTGTTGGGGAAGCTACTTGCCAAGCTGCATATCATTTAAAGTATAGACGAGCTACACTCTTAAAAATAAAGGTGCTTCACGATGCCATAGAAGAACCTTTTTGTCTAAATGGTTCCAGAAAGAACCTTTAACATCTGAAGAACCTTTCTGTTTCACAAAAGCTTCTTTGTGGTGAAAGAAGGTTCTTCAGATTACAAAAACGCAAGAAAGAGATGGTTCTTTAAAGAACCTTTGACTGAATGGTTCTTTGTGGAACCAAAAATGGTTCTTCTATGGCATCGCTTGAAGAACCTTTTGAAGCACCATTATTTTTAAGAGTGTACCCTTTAGAAAAATTGTTTACAAATAACAAAATTTGAAGAACCTTTTGAAGCACCTTTATTTTTAAGAGTGTACCCTTTAGAAAAATTGTTTACAAATAACAAAAAGTAGCTAACTACATTGAAGAAAAGGCAATGCTATCTTTAACTTATGTAATTATCACATATGACATTAAAAATACCTATATTTATCATTTTTAACTAAAAATAAGGATATCAATTAGGGCATCAACCTTAGTACATTAATACACATAAATGTACACATGTTCTGAACTTGTAATTTGAAAACATAATGATTTATGAATATTCATTATAAATAATGAATAATGAATATTTAACTGGATATTTTTTAATTACTATATAAAAGATGTGCAATTCCAGTTGAATCAATGAATTTTTTTTTTTGCCAAAAAGAAAAAACAATTCTGAAAGAAACTGACTCACTAAAATGAATCAGACTTACAATTTGTGTTGTAGAGTGCATCTGTGGTGGGAATTCTTTTTTTAAACTATTTCAAAGAGTACACAAATCATTCTTGTAATTTTGATAAAACCAGCCAGCTGACATATTTAATTCAACACAATCTGTAAGAACAATGTTAAATATATTGCAAGCAAAAACAGTTTGATAGCATAAAAACATATATGAACACAGCTCTGACTTGATAGGGTAGGTTATAGATTAGTTAAACCTTTTCTGTTCTGATAAGATGCCAGTGTAAATATACATGGACAGAGAAAGAGAGACAGAAATAGGGTGGTGAAAAGAGTGTTGCTGTGACAACAATATGTTTGGCATTTTTGTGGGATTTTTTTTTTGCCAACCTTACTTCTCTTTCCACGTTTATTTTTGTCCCTCTTATTCCCCCCTTTGCTGTTTTTATACAAATACACATCTACCAGCTTTAGCAATCACCCCTGTTTTTAACCTACTTAAAAAAAAAAGACAATGCTCATCCTCTCTGTGTCTGTATCATGGCTCATGCACCTTCTAATCCAGATCTTACCCAAAAAAGAGCCTGGAAGTGCTTTGTACATTTAGGGTGGATGTGTTAAAGTCATGTTGTAGAGATGCCCCTGTGTCAGCGAGAAAGATACACATTATGCAAAGAATAATGTGTACATTATGATACACAATTTTCCACTCCATCTCAGCTCAGGTGGAGTGTTTTCTGTTGCAGCGATAAAACTCTGAAGGAAAGTTACATTAAAATCATTCATCCACCTACATCTGTGAACTTAATATAATAGTAAGAGCATCAGAGTCATGTCCATTCAAACTGAGTGGGCACGTGCCGCTTAAGATTTCTGAGCCAAGTGGATTTTGAATGCAACTTCCAAAGACTAAAAACAAGTAATTTTCTTGTTTATTGTAGCTTCAAAAAGTATGCAGAGTAGCTGATTTTTTTTTTTTAAATGCTATCACACATGTTCCATGAAAATCATATGTCAGATCTTCTGTTTTTCATAAGAACATGCATGTAATCACTATATGTAGTAGGGGTGTAATGATACACAAAAATGATGAAGTCATGGTTCGATATGTTTTTGGTACAACAGAAAGTAAAAATTGTTTCTTTGTTTGTTTGTTTTAAACAAAAGTTTGCTGAACAGACTATGCCTTTGTTAAAAAAAAGTGTCATTGCTGCTGCAAAACACTCTTCGTACTGCAGTTTATGGTGCTGTTCTAAATGGGGGAAGAAATTTAAAGTGCTTCCATGTTTGGATGCAAAATATTTTAGGAAAAGTATATTTTAAGTATATTTTATAAGTATATTTTAGACAGAATTATTGCGCTCCCATTCTGTTGCACTCCATCAGTTTGATATCCCTGAATAGTGCATATTTGCTGAGATCAATAAATGTAAAGATGTAAAGTATAAATAAATAAAATAAGAAACTACTGTTCAGACTATAGTCACATGATATCTTACAGTCAAGTGTTTTTGTACCTTTTAACTTTCACTATGTTTTAGTGTACAGGGAAAAAATTGTAACATAGAAAAATATTCTACTTTGTGAGCCCCCATGCATCCCCTTGAGGAAGACCACTTTTGGTCCCACGGAAAGCAGTCCAATATCACACACAACCCAACATGATTTAGATGGCTCTTTATCCCACTGTATTCTTCTGCCCCTCATGCCATCAGTATTTAACATGTTGTGTATATAAAAGTGGTGTCAAAATTAGCGCGTTAACGTAGGCGATTAATTTTTTCAGTTTAACGCGTTAAAAAAAATTAACGCAATTAACACAGGGGTGGGGTTTGGGTTGGCCACCCCACTCACAGCTGCTGCTTCTGTCACTTTTTCTCTTGACAAGAAGTGCATTTATTCAGTCGCAGAACGACTGAGAATGGGAGACGTTTCAGAGTCGCTCCACTTCACTTCAGCGCCAGGCGCGAGTCAAACGAGCACGGAAACGGCATGCTCTTCAGTTGCGCGCACAAAGGCACCAGCACACGCTGTAGCCTGTATCCTTTCATATCAAAGCGCGACATAAACTACGTGCATGCAATGTTGTGGTCAGTTAAATCATGAAGTTACCAAAAATGCAATTAAAACTGCCTTAAAACTGTGCATGCATGTAATATATTTTATATGAGTCACATTTAAGAACATGTCTCTGAAATGGTTTTCAAAACTGTCCTGGAGCAGCCCAGCACTGTTTTACTCATCTAACACACCTGATTTAACTCGTCAGCTCATTAATAGAGACTTTAAGACCTGAAGTGGGTCAGAAAAGGAGTTGAGAGAAAATATGATGTGTGTCAGATCCGCGTCATGTTCAGCAGTGGCAGCTCTTAAAGAAATAACAGCCAAAATAACCTAATAACCAGCTGCTGTGATGTCTATTAATCAAAGAACAAAGAAAAAAAAAGAGGAAAAAATAACTTTTATAGCTTTAAGGATTCATCTATATTTAATTTAGAATTCAGTGTTTGATAACTTCCATTTCAATTTCTGTATATTTCTGCTGAAGGGCACAGGTAAATATGACATTTATTATAATGGGTTTATATGAAGATTGTTTTAAGTTTACTTAAATTAGAAGTTATTTTTTAAAGTCTAATACATTTTAAAATTAGCTCTCAATTATACTGTAATGTTGAATGGCTATAGTCAATGGTTAAATATGGGG
>NW_015505322.1:945658-1015744 GCF_001515645.1 Sinocyclocheilus grahami | reverse complement strand
ATGAAGGTGAGATGTTGTTAAGGCGGGGGGGGGGGGGGTTCATAGAAAAGATGCCATTAAACAAATATTAAAAAATATACTGTCTTTATGTTGTTTGTACATTAATTTGAAGATTGAGTGTGAAATTGTTGCAATATAAAAGTATATTTAAAAACTTTAATGTTAGGTGGGATTAATCGCGATTAATTTCTGAAAAATGCGATTAATTAGTTAATATTTTAATCGATTGACAGCACTAGTATTTAACAGTGTTATCAAAAATAAAAAATGCACAAACACACACACAGTCAAAAAAAACTGACATAAAAGTAGTATTTTTCCTCCAGTAATCTAAGAATGAGGCTTCACTGAGGTAGATTATTAGGCATGTGTATGCACATGCTCTTTTTTCTCATGGCCTCAGGAATAAGCAATGATTTCATGTCCAATAAATATTACACGTAGAGCCTTTCCCAGTTCCCCTAGTGTACACACACACATGTACACATATGCACATAGTCTGCCTTTGAAAAGCAGATTTGATCCATAACAGACCATGCTGAGCTTTATGGCCTCAGAAAGTCATTAAACACAAGCCTAACATGAAATACCTGAGGTAAACTAGGATGGATGGATGGATGGATGGATGGATGACAGACAGACAGACAGACAGACAGACAGACAGACAGACAGACAGACAGACAGACAGACAGACAGATAGATAGATAGATAGATAGATAGATAGATAGATAGATAGATAGATAGATAGATAGATAGATAGATAGATAGATAGATAGACAGACAGACAGACAGACAGACAGACAGACAGACAGACAGACGGGTGGATGGATGGATGACAGATAGACAGACAGACGGATGGACGGACGAGCGGACGGATGGATCGATGACAGATAGATAGATAGACAGACGGACGGACGGACGGGCGGACGGATGGATGACAGATAGATAGATAGATAGACAGACAGACAGACGGACGGATGGACAGATAGATAGAAATAGATTAGTTGGTTTGTCAGTTCAGTATTTAAGGAACATGTTGCTAACAAAACTCTAGAAATGGCTGTCTCTGTCTTTCTTTGTCCCTCTCTCTCTGTCGTTCTCTGGGGGCATGTTCGTCTTCTTGCCTGCCCAGATGTCTTCAGCTATTTGTCAGCATTTCAACAGGTCCCCTCCTCCTTCCCTCCACCACTTTCACTCTTTTTTCCCTCCTTCCCTCTCTCTCTATCTCTCCCCTGTGAGGAATCGATCAGTGCTTTCAGGTCATTAACATGCATCTCTGTCACTCTATCGTCTCCCTGATCGGCCCTCAATGTCAGCAGAGAGACACGAGAAGAGAGGAGAGATAAAGAAACATTCAGATGAAAGAGTGAGGGATAAGAAGAGATCATGTAAAAACCCAAAAGAGGACAGTGAGTTTGAAGGGAAAAAGATATAAAGAACAAGTGAAGAACACACACTGGTCTTGATACGGATGTGTGTTTTTTAACCCTCGCCAGAGGCTCGTCTACATACAGGATGTGTCTGTAATAAATTGAAGCACAGCTTTGGTTGCGGTTTTTAAACATAATTTGCTCACTCTGCAGTCTAATAAAAGCCAGTCAATCTGATTAACTCTGGTGATCTATCCCTTTCTCCCCATCACTGTTCTTTTATGGGGATTTAAACACTGAACTTACTGATAAACTTACTGTTATTATTAAATTTGATTGTAGTTTTGGGGAAACGTTTGGAATAATTTTATGTGCTCAACAGGAGCCTGTGAAATTAAGAAAGCACTTGCATACCACTTTGACACACTGACTGTCTCTGTTAACCTTCCGTTGCACAATGAGTAAAATCCACTGATCAGTAATAGAGGATTTGAGCAATGAGCAATCCAGTCATTCAGTGGAAAAAACTTTGTAAACACATTGTGCATATACAATAACAGCGTTCAATATGAAGGGGTGACTTAGAATTCGTGCCCTTACTGTATGTCTCACATGGGACGAAGAGGACTAAGTAAGACTTATAATTCACATTTGTTAATGAGTAAACATTTCAAACATTTAATCTAAATTAATTGTATTTTATTTGGAGTTCTTTAAATTTCTATGCTGCCTAGAAGGAATTTGTGTGGCGGTGTAATGGTTATGAATGTAACAAAGGCTCGATTGGTATTCACATGTTTTTATCATCTATTATTAAATATCTACCTTTTAGTATTTACTTAACATTTAATAAAATAAAAAATGCAATTTTCATTAGTTTCTGTCATGTAGCAGTGTTTGACATTCAGCAATGGCAAAGAGTTGGATTAATTTCTTTCCATTGTCACATAGTGTCGTCTCCAGGAAAAGAAGTCCCTTAATATTACTTAAAAAAAAATGTTTTTTATAAAACTCTCTAACATTATATTAATGAAGTCTATTTTATGCAAGAATATTGATCTTTTATTTAAACATTGCCTTCAGTTAAAAACAATTCTGCAAAAAGTCTTATAAAAACGGTCCATTTATACTGCACACCTGTATTGAGCAAGTAAATTATACATCTCTCCATTACGTCTTAAGGGTACTGATTAAATTTCTGTGGAGCAAAAGTCAGTAGAATGCACCTTCCTTGAAGAAACCGTATCATTGTACGCTCTGATTACTTTGTCTGATTACTAGCTCGGTGGATCGGAGCGTATGGGGTTACTAATGAGGCTGAAGCTGATTAATGAATTTAAATGAGTGATTCTACCACTTCAGTCCATCCAAGGCATTTTTGGTCAACCAAAGACAATAAGTTTAAAACTGAGCTTAATTGTGTGCGGCCTCTATTCGAAGTTGGCAAAGATGTAGCTTCTGAGAGTGGAATTGAAGCTTTTGTGTATGTGTGTGTTTTCTGGAAGCTTCCAATGCCACTAGTATCCAGACACAGCATCTGGATTAGTGCAGGCCACAGAAGTGATGAAAATCGTAATCTTGGCAGAAACACCCATTGCTAGTGGCTGATGTTGGTATACACAAGTTTCAAATATTTGTTTATGTATATTTTATATATATATATATATATATATATATATATATATATATACAGTATATACTTCCCTTATGCACTTGGGGTATGTAAGAATTTTTTTTTCTTAATTATGCAGAAATATGTTTTATGGCATTTTTGATTTGTATAAAATAAATCTCATCCAGAGTGTTGTGTAATAACAATCTATAACCCTATCATTTATTGAAGCAGCATATTTTTTAATATGAATATTGCTAAAAAAAAGATTATTTTTAGATTACAAATATTAACTGTTTATTTATAGTTTTAAAAAACTGAATTTCTGTGAGTTATTTTCTGGACACAGTCTGTGAAGGTTAGTCTTCTGAAGGTTTGAAACTTTTGTGGTTACTTTTTCCTAAGACCCTGCATCCTCATATGAGGACATTATATTTTGGTGAATTTCTCTGAGACTATACATGCCACAGTTTTAAGTCTGGATGTCCTGTACAGAGCACATGCAGGGCTTTTCAGAGATACTAAATGTTTGGATGTTTCACCATGACCACTCCCTCTCCTTGGTCTTCAAAAATACCTGATATTAATTTAGTGACACTCTTATGGAAATATGATAATATTTTGTAATTCTCATTTAAATCTAACTCATTTTTAAGCTGTGTGTCATAACTCAACATCTCAGGAATATTTTATGGGGTTTCAAATCAAAATGACTTTCTGTTACGAAGCAGGACATTGATTTCATACATGTCCTCATATGTGGACACCGGGACTAAAAGCATGTTTATTACGCATTTTGGGAGACACAACAAATGAATAGGGAAAGAAATTATATTTAAATATTCCTATGAAATATTATATATTATTATGAAAATCTTGTCAGTTATTACTCTCATTATTACACTTCTTTTTTTCATTACATGTTGCCCCAAAAACATATTAATATGCAAATTAGATTTTGTTTATAGATACATTATATATAATGAGAAAACCTGTTTATGGCCATTTTGCACACATTTTGCATAAAGAAAAATGGCATATCAAATCATTCTGTTATAACATAGTTGAGAATTATCTTTATACAAAGTTATAAAAAATCCTGAAAACTAAAAATGTATTGGTGATCTATTTTTTTTTTTTTTATTGAGTCCCGATGTCCTCTACCAAGGACGTAGCATAACCTATGAATTAAATATTATTTCATTATAATATATAGAATAATTTTTTTTAACATTTGTTTAAAGCTCTAAACAATGTAATGACATGAAAAAATACTATTTTTTTCCTAAAATGTTTTGCCGGGTCTCAAGAGGTTAAAACAACATATGCTGCAGCTGCTTCAATAAATGAAAATGTTAGCATATTTATAAAAGTTTTAAACTTTTTCAACAATAGTCTTGGTAAGCTTCATAGAGACATGTGCATACAATTCTACTCGGAATATGACACTGTGGAGTGGATTTTTGTCTTGATTTTTACTTGACATTTTGTTCTATCAACATCCATTTATATATTAGACAGCTCGGGCAATGTCAAGATAGAGGCGGATGAAATTATATTGTATTGTTATAAAATTATATATTAAGTATAAGTATAATAAGTTTATAATAAGTTTTGACATCCATTGAGGGGGGTTCCGCTTTAATTAGATCCCCCAATCACCCAGTCCTCTCTCAACCTCCCTGTAATTCACACCTGGTGCAAAACTGTCGTGATAAATCCTAAAAGGTTCCCAGATTTACAATGTTTGCTTGTCCTAGAACAGCCTTCTTGCCAAATAATCATAGGCCAAACCCCATAACCAAACACCTTTAACTATAAACTACCCCTGAAGTGAGACCCAAAAGACTGGTTTATAAAAATGTAGTCCAAGCCTAAAGAGTCAAAACTTACAGTAACCTCAAAACCAACAAGAATATCATACTGGGGTAAAGCATGTGAAGGTTTTGGTGATAACAAATGACAAAACTATTATTATTTTAGGCTCTTATGACAGCGTACACTGAATCTCCAAGCTGACGGGAAGCATCAGAACTATGATGCCATTATTAAGCTGCTTCTTTGGCTTATTAATGCATTAATGATTCATGCACACTCTTTTGAAGTGTGCTCGGTAAATGTAAGGAATCGATTTAAGACAGAGCTGTTTAAAACCTAACCGCTAAATAATTAATTTAGCTCAGTTTGTTGCATTTTAATCAAGAGGATCCTGACAGTGGATGGGAGTGCAGGCTGTAGAAATGAGCTGAGGAACTTTCTGTAACTTTTCCGATATGTTTGTTGTTTGTGTTGCTATTTTAGATTCGCGTTTTGGAAGAGTTTTGCGATTTATGCGTGTACCATGCATGTCACAGCTTGCTTAGAGAAACTTTGTGTCTGTAAAAATCTCCTAGAATAGCTCTGTGTCTCTCTTTTTTCCTTCTATCATCTATTTCAGGTTCTCTCTCTCCTCTCATCCTGTCATTCCCCTCCCATCTCTCCTGCACTCTGGTTTGGCGTTCTTATCTTATGATGGCAGATTCACAACATCCCAGATTCCCACATCAATGTTAAATGGGTTCCCACTCTTTCTTTTATTTGCACTCTTCCCTCTCACTCCTGCAACAGAATACATCCCATCTACATTTCGCAGGGTAAGATGAGGTACCATTTGTTGTCACCTATACAAGGAAACTTAGACAAAAGACAAGTAAAAGCCTACTTTTTTTTTTTTCAAGGCATCACTGGCTCATTAAAACTTCAAATGTAACAAAAAATACTTTGGCCAGTGTAAAATCATACACTGTAAAAAAAAAATGATTATTACATTTTTTTTCAAAGTTGTAAACAAAGATTATTTGAATGAATTTTACAATAAAATACTATTTCAGTTTTTCTACTTCAAAATTTCACATTTAATTCAATGTGTTACTTGCCATTTCTTTGTAATTGTTTGTGAAATTTACTGATAATTTGTGTACATATAGGCCTTTTGCCATATGTATTTAAACATAAATACATATGGATATTTCCTGTTTATATGATCACATGACAAAAACAAGTACAGATACCTGGATGCAAGAGTAGGGTTAACCTACTCCCAGGTTCATGTTTTCCACTGCCTTACCTTTCTTCCTGTGTTCAGAGCCATCAAACATCAGGCTGAATCTCCCGTAAGACACATAATTTAATAATTAATTTATGCATTTAGCAGACGTTTTTATCCAAAGCGACTTACAGTGCATTCAGACTATAAGTTTTTACCAGTATGTGTGTTCCCTAGGAATCAAACCTATGACCTTTTGCGCTGCTAACGCAATGCTTTACCACTGAGCCACAGGAGCATAACATAACATAACACGTAACACACTCCATTCCTTATTCAGTAAGGCATCTCACCAAAAGCCTCAGTTTTAGTAATATCACATTACGACGTGAACACTGAATTAGATGACAGTCGCTTGTGAGGGCAGATCATTTTAAATAAATGAGTGCTCGATCAAAATGCCACTTTATTAGGTTAAGATGCAAAACGCGGATAGACTGGTGCACCGTCACGTGGGTGAGCTGATTGGATTACCAGGACGCGAGTACCTGTGCTGATTTTGTTGCTGTTGTTTAGTTGAATGTAAATGGAATTAATTACCAAAATGTCATCAGGGATAACTGCCACACTCTCACTGGAGGATAAAATCTAATATATTACACCTGTCTCCTGGGTCCCGTCCGTGTGTGTCTGCCTGTGTGCCGGAGTGTGTGTCAGCATATCTTCCCGAGCTCTGTGAGTAATGACTTGATGACACCGTCTAAGTCAGCCAACACACCCCTTCCTGCCTTCTGTGATATTACCATATATCCTACCAAACAGTGACACACACGCTCACACTCACTGTCAGTCGTCAGACAGATATTGATTGTATTTGCATGGTGTCTTAGGCTAGAAATATATGAGACTGTTTTATTGGAACTGCTGCAATGAGGCACCTGCCAGACCCAAATGCCATTGCTCATCACGGAAAGATCGATCACATCCTTATACACATATACACAGACCGTGCACACATATACTACCACATAATGTTAATTCAAAGAGTTCAGTATTGTGATGTGTATTATGATTGATTGATATACATTGGATAAATGGACATGTATTATTCAGTGTAATCTTCAGATTCTAATGTTGGACGTTTTCATCTTCCAGGCTCTTCTGGAAACACAGAACATGTTGAGGTCGTACATCTCTAACTTCACCTTTAACCTGGGATTTTCTGGGAAATTCTTCCATACAGGTAACTGTGTATGTTTTTAACTGATTTGTTGTAACATGCCTGATATATATACATACATACATATATATATATATATATGATGTGGGGGAAAAATCTAGGTAAATAAATGTCATAATTTCTAATCAAAACGAATTTTGTCAAATTATGTAAAAAGTTAAAATATTTAATTGTATTTAGGATACATAAAATGCTTACTATGAAATTAGCTTTAGCAAAACAAAGGAGTCATCTATTTTAGTCCAAAATGATATTTCCCTCACCATCATTTCCACCACAGAATGCTATTAAACTAAATCAATATTTGAGCTGTAGTGGAAATGATACTGCAATGGAAATGACATTCGTTCTTCCATGATGCCGTTTTAGGAATGTAACATTTTTTGGGGAATTTAGTAATGTTTATTTTCTAAAATTCCACAGGCCCCAAAAAATACTCAATATGCTAATGAGCTAATGTTTGTTTGTGTAGGTACGCAGGAGGAAGATGATGGAGATGATCTGTTGTTGAAATATGTCGATGAGTTCTGGTGGTTTCCTCATATGTGGAGTCATATGCAGCCTCATCTCTTCCACAATGAATCCTCTCTGATGGAACAAATGATCCTGAACAAAGACTTTGCTTTGGTGAGAAAAACTACACCCTTTACTCACCCGTACAATCACTGAACAAAACCATCATCCGGGTATTATCATATCCAGCGAAATATTCATTCACCTAAGGAACCATTAGCCCGGCAGCGAGTCGTGTCATTTACTGTGAGAAAATGAACACTAATTATGCGTGTTTTACAGGTGCTTTGAGACATCAGTTGATCCTCAAATAGAGAAGTGCCTCTTGTGATTTTGACAGAATCATTGAAACCTACACATAAACGGAGGAGAGTGCGAGTGTGAGTGTGTGTGTGCTCTCATTCATATCTCTCGGTAACACTCCTGCATTTATTTGTCCCCCTTTTTCTGTGAAGCAGCACACTCATGTCACACTCAAAGACACTTTTCTAGCAGAATGTAATACTCTGACACATATATTTACCCTTCATGTATTTCAGAGTGATACGCATACTGTAAATTGATGCAAGCGACCCAAGTGCAAATCCGGCTCATTCCATTTCCTGATCCCTTCCACTCTTCTGCTCCTTATCATTCACTGACTGACTTTCCTTATCTATAACATGGACAAGATATTTGTCCTATATATAATATATAAAAAAATCAGGAATGCTCTACTAAGACATGACAAAAACATTCAGATTTCTGAGAGAATTTCAAGGAAAAGCAATCTAGCTGTATGCTGGCACAAGATGGCATTATCATTGGCATTCCTCATGGTCACACAGCCTGTTTTATTTAGTTATGAGCTGTTTGGAAGCCAAACACTGCAGCTGAACCGTTAGAGAGGATTTCTACACGACCCACTGAACAAGTAAATTGTCACGCAAGTAAACTACCCATCCACTATGTTGTGCAGTGCCACTTGTGCACTTGTGGTGTCCTTTAGTCTTTTGCTCTCGGAATTACACTTTGTATTAAAGGAATAGTGCACCCAAAAATTTAATTTAATGTAAATTTATATATATATATATATATATATATATATATATGATGTGGGGGAAAAATCTAGGTAAATAAATGTCATAATTTCTAATCAAAACGAATTTTGTCAAATTATGTAAAAAGTTAAAATATTTAATTGTATTTAGGATACATAAAATGCTTACTATGAAATTAGCTTTAGCAAAACAAAGGAGTCATCTATTTTAGTCCAAAATGATATTTCCCTCACCATCATTTCCACCACAGAATGCTATTAAACTAAATCAATATTTGAGCTGTAGTGGAAATGATACTGCAATGGAAATGACATTCGTTCTTCCATGATGCCGTTTTAGGAATGTAACATTTTTTTGGGAATTTAGTAATGTTTATTTTCTAAAATTCCACAGGCCCCAAAAAATACTCAATATGCTAATGAGCTAATGTTTGTTTGTGTAGGTACGCAGGAGGAAGATGATGGAGATGATCTGTTGTTGAAATATGTCGATGAGTTCTGGTGGTTTCCTCATATGTGGAGTCATATGCAGCCTCATCTCTTCCACAATGAATCCTCTCTGATGGAACAAATGATCCTGAACAAAGACTTTGCTTTGGTGAGAAAAACTACACCCTTTACTCACCCGTACAATCACTGAACAAAACCATCATCCGGGTATTATCATATCCAGCGAAATATTCATTCACCTAAGGAACCATTAGCCCGGCAGCGAGTCGTGTCATTTACTGTGAGAAAATGAACACTAATTATGCGTGTTTTACAGGTGCTTTGAGACATCAGTTGATCCTCAAATAGAGAAGTGCCTCTTGTGATTTTGACAGAATCATTGAAACCTACACATAAACGGAGGAGAGTGCGAGTGTGAGTGTGTGTGTGCTCTCATTCATATCTCTCGGTAACACTCCTGCATTTATTTGTCCCCCTTTTTCTGTGAAGCAGCACACTCATGTCACACTCAAAGACACTTTTCTAGCAGAATGTAATACTCTGACACATATATTTACCCTTCATGTATTTCAGAGTGATACGCATACTGTAAATTGATGCAAGCGACCCAAGTGCAAATCCGGCTCATTCCATTTCCTGATCCCTTCCACTCTTCTGCTCCTTATCATTCACTGACTGACTTTCCTTATCTATAACATGGACAAGATATTTGTCCTATATATAATATATAAAAAAATCAGGAATGCTCTACTAAGACATGACAAAAACATTCAGATTTCTGAGAGAATTTCAAGGAAAAGCAATCTAGCTGTATGCTGGCACAAGATGGCATTATCATTGGCATTCCTCATGGTCACACAGCCTGTTTTATTTAGTTATGAGCTGTTTGGAAGCCAAACACTGCAGCTGAACCGTTAGAGAGGATTTCTACACGACCCACTGAACAAGTAAATTGTCACGCAAGTAAACTACCCATCCACTATGTTGTGCAGTGCCACTTGTGCACTTGTGGTGTCCTTTAGTCTTTTGCTCTCGGAATTACACTTTGTATTAAAGGAATAGTGCACCCAAAAATTTAATTTAATGTAAATTTATTCACTCTCACCCCATCCAAGATGTATATGAGTTTGTTTCACAAGTAATCCATTCCACACCACTCCAGTCCATCAATTAACGTCTTGTGAAGTGAAAATCTGCATGCTTTGGGCAAGTGATGTAATGCTAAATTTCTCTAAATCTGTTCTAATGAAGAAACTAACTCATCTACATCTTGGATAGCCTGAGGGTGAGGACATTTTCAGCAAATTATCATTTGTGTGTGAGCTGTTCCTTCAATGATGAGTTACAAAAAAATCATATTTATATATTTATATATTTCTATGTATACTTTAGGGGTTTGTAGTATTTATTGTTTGCAATAATATCATAACTGTTGTTTTAATGATATGTGAGCTGACATTATCGAGTATGTCACTTACTTACACTTACATTCACTGCGTGATGAAGCCTATTGGAATGCAGTTAAAGTGTGCCTATAATTCAAGTTATAAAGGCAAAAAATATCCATGTATAGCCTAGGCTTTGTGTTGTATATTTATAGGATATGATATAGTTTAGTAATATCACACATGCAACTGTGCCATTTTCCTGAGTATCAGTGCATGAGCACGATCACAAAGGAGATTGATTTTATACAAAACAATTCAAAAACTAAAAAATAATATTGAGTGAGTTACATTTTAGATACAAAGTTGTCTGCTTTTTCTGTTTCACCAATGAAAACAAAACTGGAGCAGAGTATTTGTGCATCCCAGAGCAACACTGCAGTGTTTCGCTCCTGAATTAATCTGTTTTTGAACCAATCATTTGAGTCAATGATTCAATGATCTATTCATAAAGAATTCAATTCAAAAGCTCTTGTTTAATTTCTGAATGAATCAGTTGTTTTGAACAAATTGCTTGAATGAATGATTCAATGAATCACTCATTAAGACAAGGACTTGCTGCCACCTACTGGTGGTTTTAGTGTCCTATTTATTTATCCATGACAGGCCTAAACCAGTCAAGGTACCGGCACAAAAACACACTCAGCAAAAGATTGTTTATATTTTTTGTTAATAAAAAAAAGTATACAGCAACTTATTGTAGATGGTTGTGTACTCACTATAGCTGTCTCTATCTAGACTTCATCTGTATTGTTAGGCTGTGTATTAGCATCACTGTCACTTAGACAGCCATGTGATGTGAAGAGCGGAGTGAGTGATAAACTACAGAGCGTAAAGTGCCCCTGCTGGAAGTCACAAACAAGCACAGTCTCTGTCTGGAAACATAACCGCCAGCTAAATTATAATTTGAGTCATGCGCTACGGCTTGAGCAGTTTAGCTAATAGTTTTTTATGCAAATGCAGTTTGCATTAAAATGTGACTAAAATGTAATTTTAACAAGGCTCTTTTGAAAACAATGGTCTTTTTCATAAAGCTACTGCTTGATTTATCCATATAATTAATATCTTTGTTGTTTATTTTCCCCCACATTATCATTTTCAATCATTTCATCTTTATCTATAAAGAGGCCTTTATATTACAGTGAACTTTAAATGGCTTTTAATGTGAAAACTGAGAAATATAATTATTAGAAATCAGATTAGCTTAATATCTTTTTTTCAGTGGGTGTGTTTTATATATATAATAGTTTGTGCAAAAACTAACTACCATCTTAACTACATTTTTCAACAGAAACAGACGACTTTGTCAAGTACAGTAGTATTTGTAGTGTAACAAAACAATACATCACAGTTTCTGTATCACATTGTTTGCTTTAGATCTGTGGCAATAATCATACACAGTCTCCTAAAGCTCTCCTACAATGTGCTGTCTTTCATTTGTAGTTTTAGAGTCAGATTTACTTTGGTGACTCACTTCATTCAAATGATTCATGTAAGCAGAGGCGGACAAAGTACTCAACTCCATTACTTGAGTGAAAGTACAGATACTGCTGGTCAAATATTACTCTATTACAAGTGAAAGTTGTAAAGACAGATTTTTACTTAAGTAAAAGTACAGAAGTACTTGCTTTTAAATGTACTTAAGTACCAAAAGTAAATTTCCTTTTTTATGTCAATGCACTGTTTTATTGTTGTACGTAGTAGTACTTGCAATACTTCTGAAGCAACTTAGAATACATTACACCTGCTGAATACACTGACTAGCTTGTAGTATATTTGGAATAAAGAGCTTTTAGAATATTACAAACCTATGGGGGAAAAAAACGAAACAAAACTAATTTAACACCCTATACCCACCCCCACAATAGCAGGATGGTAGTGATCTCACACAGCTCTGACAGTGTGTGCACAAAATCACCTCCTGAGTTTCAAAGCTGCTACATCATAACGACTTTCTACTTCGAGGACCATGATAGAAATGTAGTGGAGTGAAAAGTACAATATTTGTCTTTCAAATGTAGTGAAGTTAAAGTCATAAGTTCCCAGAAAAAATAACACTCAAGTAAAGTACAGATTTTCAAAAAGTTACTTAGTTACTGTCCGCCTCTGCGTAAGTGAACCGAATAAAAAAAGAAATGTGACCCTGGAGCACAAAAGCAGTCTTAAGTCGCTGGGGTATATTTGTAGTAATAGCCATAATAAACATTGTATGGGTCAAAATTATCGATTTTTCTTTTATGCCAAAAATCATTAGGATATTAATTAAAGATCATGTTCCATGAAGATATTTTGTAAATTTCCTACCGTAAATATATAAAAACAAAATTTTTGATTAGTAATATGCATTGCTAAGAACTTCATTTGGACAACTTTAAAGACGATTTTCTCCATATTTAGATTTTTGTGCACCCTCAGATTCCAGATTTTCAAATAGTTGTATCTCGGCCAAATATTGTCCTATCCTAACAAACCATACATCAATGGAAAGCTTATTTATAGCTTTATAAATTTTCTAATTTCCAAAAATCAACCCTTATGACTGGTTTTGTGGTCCAGGGTCACAAATGATTCACAGATGCAAACCTCTGCTCATGCTTGAAGTCTCTGGTGGTATGTTTTTATAGCAAAATATTGCATTTAAACAGTGCTGATCATCATTTTTGTTTTTAACTCTAGTATTCTATTTTTATTTATTTTTTTGTGTAAATGTATCTCTTCAAGTTTAATGATGTTTTAATCACTTTAAACATGATTTGTTTATTAAAAAAAATTGCAGACCCAGACTTTCAATCTTAAAATATGTATCATAAAAATAATTTGTTTATAATTAATAATCTAAACAAAAAGTAAAATCATTCTAAACCGTGTAACCGTTTATTGTGTGATAATTAACAGACAACAGAGAAATACTTTTGTGATTACAAAGCATGCTACAGTTTTAAAGTAGCGTCCCCAACACTGGTGTTTATTGCTCTCTCTCTCTCTCTCTCTCTCTCTCTCTCTCTCTCTCTCTCTCTGTGTGTGTGTGTGTGTGTGTGTGTGCACGTCAGGATTTGCCTACATTATAAGGTCCAAATGTCCCCACAAGGATAGTAAAACCTGAAATCAACTACATTTTGGGGAGCAGCCAACAGTCCCTGCAAAGAAAAAAGCTCAAGAAATATAGTAAATAAAGTCTTAATTAAGATTTAAATATGCAGAAAGGTTTATGTGATGTTTAGGAATTGGAAAATATAATTAGCTCAGTATACAAAATAGATGGAAAGACTATGCCATGATAGAAAAACAAATGTGTGTATGCGTGTGAGCTGTAGCTCTTAATGTCACGACGTAATAGCGACGTATCCTTTTTTCCATATTGTGACGTACATATGAGTGAAACTGATTATTGAAAAGAAAAATGTAGAACGGGGTCTTGATTCAGTTCTTCGGTTGTTGATTGGATGTAGACAGGCTTAATGTGCAGATTTTAAACAAATGAAACATATGCATGGACGAATCATTCACAATAAGATTAACATGCATTTCATGCTGTCTTTTAACACATTTTCCTCTCAGAGCTACCATTAGGATCTGCTCGTAGTCAATGACAATCAACAAACTGCACACTTCAAAAATTTCCCAGAAAAATCTCCTACATGAGTGACCAAGGTCAAGCAGTTAGCATGCGCTTGACACCGGGTGCTGAGTTAAACAGACTAGTGTCTGTTAGCTCAGAGGGCAGAGACTGTGAGAGTCGAGCTGACAGAGAATTTTAATGGGCCACGAGCAGAAGTTTGATAATCTAGAGAAGACAGCTTTGATTTGCCTTTATTGGTTTGGGGGTTTGATTAAATCAGAGAGCTGTGCAGCTAAGCTAACAGACGAGTGTACATGAGAGAATGGAGAATGTGGCGGTTGTGTGTGTGTGTGTGTGCGCAAATTCTCTTGAGGGAAATACCATGGATTACTGGATCCTCACGATATGGAAGTTAAATCTGAGAATTCACCTCAAAATACAGTTATCGACTCAGCTGTTCTTTAGATGTCTGTTATCTCACCTATCTGATTTTAATTAGTTAGCCCAGAGAAATTTAAAAATGAAAATTGATTTTTTTTATAAAGATCATAAAGCCTCGAATCAATAGCTCTGAGGTAGCTCTGTGTAACTCTGAAGATAAGTGTGAATGAGCGCACCAGCTATAAAAATGTGTGTGCGTCTGTGTCTGGAAAATGGGATTTTTGGTAATTTTGTCTTTACTCAAGCACTAATAAATTAACTCAGTACTAATTGAGTACCAAATGTTAGTCTATATGAATTCAAATGCGGCCCACCTTGCTGAACACAATTTTAAAAAAATACTTTCAGGTTTACAATTCATTTTAGTTTTTACATTAATTTAAAAATATACTAAATAAATATAAGCTATAGCCTAATGTTTTTATGTAAAATAATTTTGTTTTTCATATATTATTTTCAGACATGAGCAGTACTCACATAGCCTAATTAACTTTACGCATTTAAAGTAACAACCAAGTGGCAGTGGCAGACAGTGAGCATATGCTTGATCAATTTAGCCTTCTCAAATCATCACGACTTGACTAAAATAAAATCTATAGATATAAAACAGTTCAAGCATATAACAATGTTTAGACGTTAAACCTAGATAAATGTGCGCTGTATCCAATAGTTTGCGCAGAGAGTGCAAGCTAAAGTGCGCTTTGCAGGACATGGAGGCACCAGCGCGATCACTTGCATATTTTTTCAGTGGATACACCGTCATTTTTGCTCATAAAGGTAAGAGTAATACATCATTCGGAACTGTAAAGGGTCTACTTTTATTTGTGTGCACTCACAATATCAACAAAACGTTGTGCTTTTATAAAATAAAGAAAACAAACATGATGCGCTTTCTGCCGTCTCGGTCTTGAACAGGAGCGCTTCACAAAAATGAACCGAAACTAAGCGAATACATGCATCACAGACATGATAAATATATCTATAGAAAGCTTTAAATTACTACTTAACGAAATAAAACAAATCAAAAACAAAAACTCTTTCATTATCCGTAAAGATGCACTTCTCTCTAAAGGCGCGTCTAATGAGGAATGAGGAGATAGCGAGTCAGGATCGACAACTTCATCCTTGCGACACCGACTCAGAAAACACTAGTTTATTAGTAAATAATTAAAATATCTCCTTACTGTTTCCCCCTGACACATTTATGGTTATTACTTTTGCCGATGTTTTGCGGCAAGCTTAAGTCTATTGCGTGCATTTGAACGCAAAACTCTTCAGCTGCGCTGACGGCAAGCATGCTGCTACACTAGTTTATTAGTAAATAATTAAAATATCTCCTTACTGTTTCCCCCTGACACATTTATGGTAATTACTTTTGCCGATGCTTTGTAATTACTTTTGCTTTGAATAAGAAACATATTGCGTGCATTTGAACGCTGCGCTGACGGCAAGCATGCTGCTACTGCTGGACATTAAACACCGTGGAGCCGCTCTTGACAGTCACGGCTTTTCTGCATTAGGTATGTTTTCTGCATTGTGCTGTTACTCCTTTCGAGCCGAAGTTCACACAATTGGGTGTTATTTATGGGGAGTAGAATTATTTATTTATTTCAATGAATGTAATCGATTAGATATCATAATATTTAGGCTATAATGTTATAAATCAGGTTGGTTTGTATTGCTGACGTAATATGTAAATGATATGTGTGCGGCCCGCGAAACTTGCACTAGGACCATAGTGCGGCCCGGTGGAAAAAAAGGTTTAGAACCACTGGTCTATATGCATCACAGTGTGTTCTAACCAGGCGTGACATGCAACAAGCTTTTTCTTCAGTGCAAAAAAGGTTTTGTGACATAACCAGGCACAATCATGAAAAGCAACAATCAATAGCACATATTACAATGATTTCTGATGTATCATGTGACACTAAATACATGAAAATTCAGCTTTGCCATCATTAAAATAAATTTAAAAATAGAAAACAGTTGTTTTAAATTGTAATAATTTACAGTATTGTTGTTTTTACTGTATTTGCTGAAAATTGATGACTAATTTTCCAGTTCATGGAAAATGTGAAATGTCCTGGAAAATCTTGTTGTCCTAGAAAATTACTTTAAATTTAATGACACTAAATACATGAAAATTCAGCTTTGCCATCATTAAAATAAAAAAATAAAAAAATAGAAAACAGTTGTTTTAAATTGTAATAATTTACAGTATTGTTGTTTTTACTGTATTTGCTGAAAATTGATGACTAATTTTCCAGTTCATGGAAAATGTGAAATGTCCTGGAAAATCTTGTTGTCCTAGAAAATTACTTTAAATTTAATTTTTGTTTTTCTATAACCAAGAACAAACATTTTACCACTGGCCCGAAACAATTAATGTTAGTAGTGGAAAACATTACATTTAGGGATGCCGATTTTCAAATAGTTTTATTTTCAGATGGTTAAAATTACAATGATTTCTGATGTATCATGTGACACTAAATACATGAAAATTCAGCTTTGCCATCATTAAAATAAATTTAAAAATAGAAAACAGTTGTTTTAAATTGTAATAATTTACAGTATTGTTGTTTTTACTGTATTTGCTGAAAATTGATGACTAATTTTCCAGTTCATGGAAAATGTGAAATGTCCTGGAAAATCTTGTTGTCCTAGAAAATTACTTTAAATTTAATTTTTGTTTTTCTATAACCAAGAACAAACATTTTACCACTGGCCCAAAACAATTAATGTTAGTAGTGGAAAACATTACATTTAGGGATGCCGATTTTCAAATAGTTTTATTTTCAGATGGTTAAGTGAAATAGTTAAATGGTTTTAATATTTTTTTGCTATGGTATTGAAATAGGTTCCAAAAATCATTTGTCGTATTGTACATTTAAAGACTCATATTAAAGATATGATTTTAAAGTAAAGTCATGGCCATAAACTGTGCATCTTTTAAAGACTTTTGGAAAGAGGAAGATATTACTTAAGGACATGATCCTTGTCTCTTATTCCTGTCATAATTAAATTGAACTTGTATTTGAAAAGTCCTGGAAAATTATCACTGAAAGAGAGTATGTGATTGGTGTTAAATGTTTTGAAGTTGTAAGCCATCAACTTCAGTACTTGATTACTTGTGTATGTGTGTTTATGAAACATTGTAATATGCTTGCGTATGTGCATGACATTCAGCTATGAAGTATATTTATTTGTGTGTGTATTTCTCATTACAGGAGCATGGTATTCCAGTAGATCTGGGATATGCCGTGGCGCCTCATCATTCTGGTGTATATCCAGTCCATATTCAGCTGTATGAGGCTTGGAAGAAAGCATGGGGGATACGAGTGACCAGTACTGAGGAATACCCACACCTCAAACCTGCACGCCACCGCAAGGGATTCATTCATAACGACATCATGGTACGGCTAACACATCTTTACACCGTACAAAAATCTTGTGTGGTATATGACAAAAGTTTTTCGATTTTTTCATGTGGAATAAAATGCATTTTTCCTGGGATCAGTATCACTGGAAACAATATATCACACACTTGAAAGTCTATTATCACAGAATATTAATATTAGAAAGTGTAATAAAATGTAATATTTGATTTCATCCACAGGCAGTATCGTACAAGATCATTCCTCAATGTCTGATTAAAAATGTAGTGTGTTATTATAACACTTTGTTCTGACTAACCGAACAAACTTTTCTTAACCCATTAGTGCTATGCAAGCAGGCTAAGCTGTCAATAACAAACTTACTTAACATACACAAAATCAATGAATGTGGACGGGACGCATCTCATGCTTTGCAGGAGGTTATATAGATTTGCAATCTGCCACTGGTTGCTACACAGGTAGTGTCATGAAAATGCAGTGAGACTTACCTGCAAGAGACTGCCAAATACAAGCAACAGCTAGCATAGCAAATCAATGAAACACACACACACTCCAAAAGAATTAATGATGACACACTGGGACTGAGATGAAATAGCCCATAGTGCATTCACCACAGCCAAATCTGGTACACACGCACAGATTTTGACTAGATGTCCCCAGCCGCAGCTTTGAATCAGTTTTTTAAATAGCTTTTTGCTGTCTCTGTCCCTCATTTCTGGTTAAAGGCTCGATGATTATCTGAAGATTTAATTTAAAGGGATAGCTCACCCTAAAATGAAAGTTCTGACATCATTTACTCACCTTCATGTAATATCTAAACCCAGATGGCTTTCTTTCCTATGTGGAACACAAATAGAGATGTTAAGAAGAATGTTTGGGACTGATAACCTCAGTAACCGTTCAATTTCATTTCACTTTCAAAATTTCATTTTATTTTTTTGTGGCATTCTCATTACTATCTCATTTTGTGTTCCACAAAAGAAAGTCATAAAAAGAGTAAATATTTTTTTCTGTATTTTCTTCTTTTTTATTATTATTTATGTCTTGTTTTCCAGTTCCTTTAATCAAGATCAATTTAGAAGTAGGGCCTATAATTTTGTAATAACACCTTAATCATATATGACAATATGTCTTGAATTAAAGTGCCCCTATTATGGGTAATGAAAGGTTCATATTTTGGTTTTGAGAGTCCCCAACAGCAGGTTGACATGCATGCAAGGTCAAAAAACACTTTCATTGTCTTATAATATGCTTTTATTATTACCTTACTTGCTCAATGACTCCCAAACGATTAGTTTAACGATTAATTATTCCAAACCCGTCCTTTGCGTGACGCTAATCTGCGGTGATTGGGACCGATTGGTCTCATTTTCATTTCATCTCGCCTGTAATGCCTGATAAAGCAGCGTTTGTGAGCGCAGTGCTGCTTTGTGTATAGCGTTACCGGGGAAACCGCTGCTCCAAAAGCGGCACCTAGTGGCAAAAAATTAATTTGCATTTTCATTCAGACCAACAGGAAAAGACCAACAAGTGGGCGGGCAATATGCTAATGTTTCATGTTGATGTCAACATGAAACGGCTTGGGATTAATTTTAAAAACGACTCGTTTCAGTGATTCAGAGTCGACTCTCTCTTTTGAGAGACAATAACTTTATACACGGTGCACTTTCAGATTTAAAACTATGCAGGATGTTTTCATTCACCTAGAGCTTTGTTACACACTGCGTGAAAGGTCAAAAATCCATAATAGGGGCACTTTAATTTAATTTTTCGTACCCAATTGCCAAATTGTTTTTGTTGAGGTCAAAGCATAAACCTAACTAAATTTTGTTAGATTTATGCTTGCAATAAGAAAAAGCCAACTTTTTATCTTTTATGCAATTTTTGTGAATTGGATTGTTTTAAGATGTTTAGATATTTTACTGAAAAAAATACTGATTAAGAAAATTCGTTTTTGAAGTGCAGTGCAACTCTCATGAAACAGCAGGAATTAATGCACCCTTTATTTGGTCTTATGAATACTTGTGCCTTGTTTTTGCAGTTCAGACAAACAAATTAGAGGACTCTTTTTTGTTAGAGCATCAGCACACTACAACATGTCTCTTTTTGTTCTTTCTAGTGAATTAGAGATCTGTCATATTCTCTTATTCACAATACAAAAGAACAAATGTTGGCAGGCCTTGTCAAGTCAGTTTTGTTTTTACATGCAATTTAGATGTCATCTTCATCATCTCTAGCTTTTTAAGAGCGTTGTGAATCTAGCTAAAGACAGATGTTTTGCAGCAGGTGTTTGTGAGCCCAAATCTGGCTTTTTTTATTTAGTGCATGCACCAAAACAGGTTTCGGGTCAGTTGTTTGGACACCTACGGCCTAACTAAGGGGAAGTCGTGGCCTAATGGTTAGAGAGTCGGACTCATAACCCAAAGGTTGTGGGTTCGAGTCTCGTACCGGCAGGGATTGGAGGTGGGGGGAGTGAATGTACAGTGCTCTCTTCCTCCTTCAATACCACGACTGAGGTGCCCTTGAGCAAGGCACCGAACCCCCAACTGCTCCCCGGGCGCCGCAGCATAAATGGCTGCCCACTGCTCTGGGTGTGTGTTCACGGTTTGTGTGTGTTCACTGCTGTGTGTGTGCACTTTGGATGGGTAAATGCAGAGCACTAATTCTGAGTATGGGTCACCAATACTCAGATATTTTATTTTATTGAAGCATGCAGCTTTTTCCCACTGAGAAATGATCCTGTTTTCTTTGACTGATTTAGACAGAAAGCGAATGGATGAATATATATGAACTTGTTTCCACGCAACGCCGGAATACATATACAGTGATATGAGACCTAATAAAATGTCATGTGTAGAACTGAAACTGGCAGTATTACATGATGAACCATAGAGAGGTTTATTAATCTACCATTAGAAGGTTCATAATGAGGTTTCATTAGCAAATATTAAGTTTGGTTTGCACTGCACTGACTGCAAATCTTTGTTGTCCTAAACTGTGTGTGTGTGTGTGTGTGTGTGTGTGCGTGTGTGTGTGTGTGTGTGTGTGTGTGTGTGTGTGAGCAGGTGCTGCCCCGTCAGACATGCGGCTTATTCACACACACCATCTTCTATAAAGAGTATCCAGGAGGCCCTAAAGAACTGGACAAAAGCATACGAGGAGGAGAGCTGTTTCTGACCGTCCTGCTCAACCCTGTGAGTGTAAATCACACAGACGCTCACACACTGCTACTCCCTGTCGTCTCTGCTCAATTCATTCTATCCGCCTGTTGTATTGTTTTTCTCTGTCTTATTCTGTCCTCATGCCCCCCTCCCATCTCTCTCTGGCTGTCCATGTTAGTGTTTCTTATAGATTTGTTCTCCCAGCATGAATCACTGTTCTTATGTTGAAACTCTGCTCTGCTTGAATCAGAAGCGAAATGAAAAACAAGAGCGTGTGTATAGTCGTGTATGTGTGCTGTGTGTTTCTACACTAATTCAGTGCTCCTCAACTAGTGGGTTGCGGCCCAAAATTGAGTCACAGGACTATCCTGATAGGGTCATGGACTGCAGGAAAAAAAATAATGCATATAACAATACATAATTTGTATAGAAAAAAAGAGGTTATTCAATTTTAAAAGGGAAAAATGCTTCCCACGTATTTTGCTATGGATGTCAAAGGTGGTGTATCCTATTTTGGCCCAAATCGGCGTGTTGCGGTGTTGAGTCCATTGTTGTCTATTACAAGTCATTTTTGTAAAAGAAATAAAGCTGAAGTTAAATAAAAATAAATGACAAATTTAAATGAATATTAGAAATGTTCTAACTAACTGAAATAATCTAAAGGAATAGTTTTCCTTTCCTTTTCCAAAAAGGACAATTTGCTGTTAATTCACCCTCAGGTCATCCATGATGTAGTTGACTTTATTTCTTGAGTAGAAGAGTAAAGAAGATTTTTAGTTGAAATCGTGCTCCTTGGTGATTTAAAAAAAGCAAGTCAGCGGCTGCAACACAAAATTAATCCCCGTGGCTCCTGATGATATATTGAGGTCTTATGAAGTGAAATGATCAGTCTGTGCAAGAAACTGAACATTATCTAAAACATTTTTGGTGGGCTTGAACCAGTTCACCAAATCAGACTGAACCGCCTGAAACAGTTTGCCAAATGAAAAGGCATTTTATGGTTTTTCATTGTTTCTGTAAAAGGGTAAGTTGATGAAGACAAGTTGGGTTCCCACGGGTCCTTGAAATCTCAGAAAATTTGTTAATCTGAAAAATAATTTTCCAGGCTCTGGAAAGTTTTTGAAAATAAATATACATAGATAAAAGTCCTTGAAAGTGCTTAAATGTATTTTGTGCAAGAACCGTGCAATATGTTTGTGCAATATGGAAAAAAATTCCATATTATTCCCTCTGGTCCGCTAATGTGTTATTTCGCCAACACTTCGTGGCCTATGCACCTATGCATTATGTGGTTGCCGCAAGCCCTCCTTCGTCGAATCCGCCGACCGCGCCATTCTCATGCCCGCCGCCTCTGCTCACTCTAGCCCTCTGGCCATTCCTCAATCTAGCCCCTGGCCTCTGCTCACTCTAGGCCGCCGCCGCTCACTGTAGGCCACCGTGTGTGATGCTGTGTTTCGTTGTGAAAGCGAAACTACTTTGTTTGGTCTTCCAAAAGAGGACACAACTAGAAATCAGTGGTTAAGTTGTATTTACGACACTGTTCCGGAACAGTTCAACCCAAATATTCAGATGTGTGCAGTGCATTTTATGGAGGACTGTTTCCTGATCCTGCTAGAGTAGACTACAATGCTGGCTGTTCTGACTCACAGACTGTAAGTAAGTTTTTTATATTTAAAGAGTTTTTATATTTTATATTTTTTATATTTAAAGCGAGTTTTTTGAGCAGTGTAGAGTAGGGCTTGTTGTTTGTCATTTCTCCGATCACAAATGCAGACATGGTTTTATGTTTACGCGGCGCGATGCAAAAAGACAGTATAAGTCATTATAATCCATAATTATGTCCCCACTGGATGCAACAAATGCCTCATTTATAATGGGTTTTAATGTTTTTGAATCATCGCTCCGGCCGGACAGGGCATCGCAGTATGGTAAGGGGCGTAACATTTCCGTCACACACTTGAAGTATTCGGCCAATCACAACGCACTGGATAGCTGGCCAATCACAGCACACCTTGCTTTTCAGACCAATGAGCTTTGTAAAAATCGACGCGTTTCAGAAAGGCGGGGCATAGAGGAGAAACAATAATGTACAATATGTGGAAAATAATGTGTTTTTTAACCTTAAACCGCATAAACACATTTCATTACACCAAATACACAAAATAATGTTCTTTTTAGCAACATCATATGACCCCTTTAAGTATTTCCCGTGTGAGGTATTTTGTGTTGTACGTTGCCATGACGTTCATTAAAACTGAAAAAAATGAAAAGCTAAATGGAAATATTTATAAATACTACTTTATAAATACTGCTAAAATAGCACGTGGTTGAGTTGCTACTGGATGGCTAATGTAAAATCCTGAAGAACTGCTGTAGAGCGTTAATGGATACTGTAGATGGGCTGATGAATAGATACTGTATGTATTGTGAACTGCTCGCACTAACATCCTGTGCATTCTTTATGTGTATAAGGTATGAAAATTTTATGTTTAAAGAGTCTCTGTGTGTTTGTTTGTGTGAAGAAAGCATCAGAGTGAATCTTCTCCTTTGGCTAAAGGCCATTACTGAGGGTTGACTCATTCCCATGGTACAGCACTGACCTGAAAAACAAGCTGAATGTAATCAGAGATTGTGTGTGTTCTCATGTTCGCACAGATCCTGATCATCTGCTTATACCAGCAATAATAAACAACCCACAGAGACAGATAGAGGGGGGGGCGTGAACATAAGGAGATACGGAGGTGTGAAGATGCAGTATATTGTAGTCAGTGTGTATGGAATGAGATTGTTCACTTCACACTTACCTTGCCAAAGCCAACTATGTGTGATAGTGTTTTAATAGGGTGTTAACTGTTTGTGGTTATCTGAATAAAAGAAGTACCGATGAGAAAGAGATATTGAGAATAATTTATATTCTTTGTATAGTGGATCAGTGTATATTATTTAATTGTGTTTTTAATTTATATTTGATATTAATTATGTTTATATATTAGATTATTTTAGTTATTTAATTTAATTATTTAAGCAAAAAATAATTTTAGTATATATCAGAATCATCAACCATCAGCTGCTGGAGTGTGATTGATTGATTGATTTTATAAGGTAGTTTCTATAAATCTTTATTAAAACTTTATTTTTTATCAATTTTTATTTATTTATTTATGTAAATGTGTATTGTTTTAATAACTTGGAGAAACAACTTCATATTCAGTATGAGAGGCTATTTCCTATCTTGTGTTCAAATGACAAGTTTGGTAACACTTCACAATAACAGTACATGTATAATCATGTACTATCAACTAAATTAAATATTACTTTAATATGAACTAATGATGAGTTAAGGCTTGTACTAATCAAGAACTAACCTTAACTACGACGTGTGAATGACGACCACCTTGACTACATGTTTGTTTAATGTATTAATTAACACTTTCTGAGTACATGCCTTAATTCATAATTAGCTAATATTGAAGTACTATTCTAGGTATTACTACATGGCTATTCATGTACTCTTATTGTAAAGTGTTCTATTTGAGTTTCTGAATACTTGTAGTTTCTGTGCTAAATGTATGGTATGATAGTTGTTGAATGTGTAGTTCGCTTGGTAATGTTTTGAGACTGGAATACAGGTAATATCAAAAGGGATGTTGTGTGGGTGTGGCTTTTGAGTCTGGACTCCACCCCTAGTGAATTAAACATGAGTCTTCCGTTTCTAAGCAACACTAATCCAATGTTCTAATTCAATCAGAACATCATACTGAATGAAAGATAAAGCAGACAATTCAATTTTTTGAGGATCTTGCTTGAATATCTTTGTGCAATAAGCAGCCAACTAAACTACTACTGAGCTTGAAAAGTGCTGTGAGAGCTTTGAAGAAGCACATTACCAGTAACATGATCACACATCTGTCTTTCTACATCAAACTCAAAGCCATCACATACATACATTAATCTGACCGTAGGCTCTCTGATTTATTCATCACAGCCACATTCTTCTGTGTTAAAATGAATCCCTGTTAACACTGTTCTCTTCTCTTCTCTTCTCTTCAGTAGCATCGATTAAACATTTTATGGCAATGATAAAAATGTTATTACATTGAAAAAAATATTGGTACAACATTGATTGAAAAAGGAAAAGATTTCCACCATGCCTTGTGCTCTCTTTGTCTTCCTATCCAGAGGGCTTTAAGGGAAGCTAATTTATCTGCCCATTCATTATTGAGGTCCTCTCCCTGAAACGAGGCATGTGTGTGTGTGATGTGTTTGAGAGCATGAGGTTAACAGAGCATAAGATCAGTTACAGAGGGGAGAACACAGTGTTTTTGACACTCCATTTTACCCTCATTTATGCCCTACTATCAACTAAATTAAATATTACTTTAATATGAACTAATGATGAGTTAAGGCTTGTACTAATCAAGAACTAACCTTAACTACGACGTGTGAATGACGACCACCTTGACTACATGTTTGTTTAATGTATTAATTAACACTTTCTGAGTACATGCCTTAATTCATAATTAGCTAATATTGAAGTACTATTCTAGGTATTACTACATGGCTATTCATGTACTCTTATTGTAAAGTGTTCTATTTGAGTTTCTGAATACTTGTAGTTTCTGTGCTAAATGTATGGTATGATAGTTGTTGAATGTGTAGTTCGCTTGGTAATGTTTTGAGACTGGAATACAGGTAATATCAAAAGGGATGTTGTGTGGGTGTGGCTTTTGAGTCTGGACTCCACCCCTAGTGAATTAAACATGAGTCTTCCGTTTCTAAGCAACACTAATCCAATGTTCTAATTCAATCAGAACATCATACTGAATGAAAGATAAAGCAGACAATTCAATTTTTTGAGGATCTTGCTTGAATATCTTTGTGCAATAAGCAGCCAACTAAACTACTACTGAGCTTGAAAAGTGCTGTGAGAGCTTTGAAGAAGCACATTACCAGTAACATGATCACACATCTGTCTTTCTACATCAAACTCAAAGCCATCACATACATACATTCATCTGACCGTAGGCTCTCTGATTTATTCATCACAGCCACATTCTTCTGTGTTAAAATGAATCCCTGTTAACACTGTTCTCTTCTCTTCTCTTCTCTTCTCTTCAGTAGCATCGATTAAACATTTTATGGCAATGATAAAAATGTTATTACATTGAAAAAAATATTGGTACAACATTGATTGAAAAAGGAAAAGATTTCCACCATGCCTTGTGCTCTCTTTGTCTTCCTATCCAGAGGGCTTTAAGGGAAGCTAATTTATCTGCCCATTCATTATTGAGGTCCTCTCCCTGAAACGAGGCATGTGTGTGTGTGATGTGTTTGAGAGCATGAGGTTAACAGAGCATAAGATCAGTTACAGAGGGGAGAACACAGTGTTTTTGACACTCCATTTTACCCTCATTTATGCCCTTCCCTGAAAACAGGACAGCATGCATGGGGTGTCTGTTACAGGAATATTTTATACAAAAATGAACATTCTGCCATTACTTGCTCACCATTATGTTGTACCAAACTCCAATGAGAAATGAGTAACAGACCTAAATGTATGTCATTATATACTCTTATATCATCATGTTCCCATTAGCCATAGCTTTCAGATTAAATATACACATATGGTCTCTCAAGCTCACAAGCTTTTATTTTGGCCAAAGACTGCGGGGTGAACTTTAAAGGTGTGCTGTATTTCATTTTTTGACTGTACCAAAGCATAAAAATACCCTAATGTGTTTGCAGATATTTAGGAAAAATGCTAAGTTCACATACTTGTTTCTCTGAAAAACAATGCTACAGCCAGTTGTTCTACTGTGAAATGTGCATTCTGTGACGGAATGTCTGTTTTTTTTTTGGTCTGTGTGATTCCACCCACTGCCAGTTTAACCAATAGTATTTCAACACCTCGGGTTGCCAGTTGGTGGAAAACACAACGTATTGCAGCCATTGATGCCAGCAAACGAGCTGGGTCAGAGGTCGCAGATTCTAGCCGATCTATAAAAACTTTGGCATCCGTCTAAAAAGCTCTGTGAGTAGAAGAATATTAAAACACAGTTAAATCAACTCATCAACTCGGTGCAAGGCTCGTAGCCTAATATCTTCGGTTTTGCTCATTCGTTCATGCATCTGGCAACCTGTGTGAGCGTTAAGTCTATGGAGGAGGGGGAAGAAGAAACAGCTCTCTCCAATATTTTGAATTTGGACTGCAGTACCCATTACAACCTCTAGCTGTCAATATTACAGTACATACTGCACCTTTACGTTTCTGTGACAACAGGTTTACAAACACTTTTCCTTAGAAATCTAGTGAAATGTTGTAATCATCTATCCACAAATATCTTGGAAATTATGTGAATGAAAATAAAGTCTAACTGGTGCACATTGCGTTTCCAAATGCGCATTAAACTCACAGCGCATGCAGAGATGGAGCTTGTTGCATTTATTGTGAAAATGTTTCGTGTGTATATGCCAGATCATGAGCTGTTCACGTGTAAATGAACACAGTGCCTCACTTCACTTTGAAACGTACAGAGCAAGAGACTATACTTATTTAATTAAATCACAGCCTTTTGGATTTGATACATACACAAGAATTCTTAGAATATTCTATTTCTGTGTTTTATACGTTTGGAACAACATGAGTGTGATGAATTTTCATTTTTGGGTGAATTGTTCCTTTAAGAGCAACACAACAAATTCAGCTGACATCATTATGTATGTTGATGTCAACTTTCAATTATCCTGATAATGGATGGTCAAAGAACATGCAGCACCGAGAGAGAGAGAGACTATAAGCAGAACTAAGCAGTTTGTACAGGAAATGGAAGGGTGTCAAATAAGAGAAAAAGAGAAAGGGAGTATGTGTTTGTTAGAGAGAGAGCTTAAAGAACAGAAAGAGAGAGAGGAACGACGCTTGAGGACAAAATTTTCCAGCTGGACTCTCCTGTTAAATGAGCCGATTGTGTGTGTGTGTGTGTGTGTGTGTGTGTGTGTGATTCTGAGTCTTATTAAGCTACGCTAGCTTGGAGAAAGTTAGAATATGATACATACACCAAAATGGTTGTTCAGCACCACTGTTTTTTAATCTTTATTAAAAAATATGTCAGTACATTTAGCACTGAGAGGAACAGTTGTAGAATAGACATCAGAATATACAAACATGCCCTTCTTGCGTTACTGAATTGTCCAATCTGTATGCATGAAATGCAAAATCATACTGGACTTTGAAGCTTTTAATCATAAAAAAATAGTAAAGCATGATAAGTGTCCAAGTTTTGTGAACCCATCTGATAGCTTTTATTAGGGAAGTCACAAATGAAGTGAATGTCAGATATTTTGAATGAAACTGGTTGATCTACTTCACAAAGTCTCAATCATTCCCTCATAAATGCCATGGTCAGGCCAAGTCATTATAAGTACATGTGACAATCGTGTAGCACCAGTCTGAACACTGAACAAGTAGGTCAAGATTAATACGACACAGAACAGAAAAAGAGATCAGGTTGGATTTTGCAGGTGCATTGCATATGGAGGAATAGAATAGAATAGAATATAAGAATTGTAGGTTTTCTGTTCAAATTCATTGTTGTTTATAGAGGAATGGAGAAAAGTCGAACTTTTCCTGCTCTTACGTTGTGTTTGGGTTTGTGTTTGCTTGTTAGTTTGAGGGCACAAGCTGTATGTTGCAACTTAGCCTGGTTACTGATGTTTGTGTGTTGCACCATTAAACTTACATTTATTGCCGGCAATTAACCATCCGTTGTTGCACCAAAATTTGTATCAGATGGCAACATCATGGCCAGAATTGTACAGCGTGAATCTGGCAAAGATATAGTAATTATCCTCCTATAAGAAGTTGGAATACAATTATTAATATAATAAGAGTTATATTAATAGATTATAATATAATAATTATATTTGTTATATACATAAATATATATAAATATACTATTACTATTTATTATGTATTGTATTTCCTGTTCTTCAGTTGGAAATGTAATTTTGTTGACACTGACTGTCACATGAGGCAAAAGAAATTTGAAACATCAGCTTCAAGAAGATATTTGTTGGATTAATGAATGAACAAATGATGCAAGAAAAATAAGTACACAATGACTGTAGTTACAGTAACTTCTAGCTATTATGCCCCTTGTGTGAACATCACATCCTAATTTAAGTAACCTTACTGAGAACTGCAGCCTGTAATGCTCATAGTCACAGTGAAAGGGGAGCAGTGGTAATTGGAGTCTCTCATCCTTGTTTGTATGTGTGTGTGTGTGTGTGTGTGTGCGCGTGAGTGCATGTGTGTTTGCTGGTTAAATTTTCATGTCTTTTCCAGGCTAGTGATTAATAATTCTGTCAGGTCCTGAACCTCTTCCAGAAGAAACATCTGTTTGGAACCCTTTAGATCCTCTCGCTGTGTGTGTGTGTGTGTGTGTGTGTGTGTGTGTGTGTGTGTGTGTGCGCGCGCGTGTGTGCATGTTCAATAGGTAGTCCAAATTTAGCTGTTAAAATGGTGGCTTGTGCTGGCATTCTCAAGTGTGTGTTGTACAAGCAGGATAGATGCTTTTGGACCTGAGATCCTTTAAGGACGCTTTTTTTTTTTTTGCTCGCTCACTCTCGTTTCCTCTTATTGCTTGCTCTCTTTCTTTGCCCTGGCTGCTAACGCTATAGGTCAAATGAATCATATATGGCTGTGTGTGCGTGTGTGTGTGTAGGGGTTGCTGTTTTCTGGTGTCTATTTTACAGAGCTTATGTGTGTGTTTGTTATTGATCGCTGAAAGCGCAACATAAATCATATCTTGATCAGTCTGTTTGAGGTACAGCAGAACTTGTTCAGTGGTCAGATTGATGTTGTACATATGGGAAAAGCCTGTGTTCTTATGTGTGTGGAGCGAAGGCGAACATTCACCACAATCCCACTAAAATACTTTATAATGCATGACATCTTTGTAATATCACGGGTCCCATTCGTTTTCCCACGAGGGTTAAATTGAATTCAGCGGCTGCGAGTGTGTACACGAGAGTGTGTGTTACACTGGTCCGGCATAAAGCATGCCAGTGTGACAGAAGCTGCTAAACTTGTCTCATTATCCCATAAATATTCCCCGCCCTGCTCACGGTCACCTAGCTTCCCATCCATCAATCAAAGCCTGCTGCCATTGCCGTGCCGCCACCATATCCACGGCAACCTTCTGAGAGAGCAGCACTTAGGCCCTGATACAGAGTCAATTACACGCTCCAACCAGATCCTGGCTGATTATAAAACTCTTTTAGTTTACAGGAGACAGTGTGTTCTAATGGATCATGGTCTTCTCTTTTACCTTCAAGTTAATAAAACTGATATATAATATAGCAAATTTCATTTCAGTTATGTGGAAAATGAATTGATGTCAGTGGGTGAAGTTCTGTGTGGATGCTTAGTTGGCTGTAAAGTTTGTGACAGACTTCTGCTGGATTTTGCTGGTTCATGTACCTCTGTGTTTATTAAAGATTATTATTTTTATTTAACAACCACTACCATTATTGATTTTCTGTTGGCAATAAAAGTGCAGAACAAGTTTGTAATTTTTATTTCTACTTTTTGACACAGCAAGTAGTACATAATCATTACAAAGGTAAAAACATCATATGTTATTATTATATTTCATGTATATACAATATATAATATTTATATTATTATTAATAATGAGAATGTTTACATTATTGCATGTATATAACTTTACCTGTTATGCAATTGTTTTGCAATCTATAGTTTATTGTTGTTGTTGTAGTCTACATTATACCATTCAAAAGTTTGGGGATAATAAGATTTTTTTATGTTTTTGAAAGAAGTATTTTATGTTCACCAAGGCTGCTTTGTTTTTTATCAAAAATACAGGAAAAACAGGAAAATTGTGAAATAATATTACATTTTACAATAATTGTTGTCCATTTTAATATATTGTAATTATATATAAATATATATATATATATGTATTTATTTATACAACAGCTCTTTCTGGTCCTCGAATCTGATTGGCTGAGAGGAATGCGATATTCAAGAGATATCAGAACTCTAACCATTTCACTGTTTGTGTCACTCCGCTTGCGGTAATTTTCACAACGAGAGTCATGGCAGATGGCATTCATGGCCATATCCACTATAATTTCATAAATAATACTGTTTGTTATTTATTTGTATGCTGATTTGCTGCTAAAGAAACATTTCTTATTGTTGTCTTTTGCTAGTATGTTTATCTTATCTTATTATTTAGTGTTGAAAACAGTTGTGCTGCTTAATATTTTTGTGATAATTTCTTCAGGATTCTTTTATGAATAGAAAGTTCAAAACAGCTTTTATTTGAAATATCATATGTCTTTACCGTCACTTTTGATCAATGCAATGTGTCCTTAATTAGTGAAAGTATAAATTTCTTTAAAAAATTTTTTTAAAAACTTACTAACCCCAAACTTTTGAACACTAGTGTGTAGTATTATTATTAATGCAATTATGCACTGTTGTTTTCGTGTTAAATTCACAGTGTTTAATGGTATTATTGGGTACTATTCTTTATAGACCATTATGGGAGAATACAGTATAAAAGAAGAGAATAGCTGGAAAAAGTATAAATCAAGCTGGTTATCAGTCTATCTCTACTGTTTATATGTGATTTTATTGTAGAAGTGAAGGATGCCTAGCTTCAAGGCCGTCATTGAGGAGGGACAATTGGGAATGTTGTTCCGGACCCTGTGACAAGGGGGGGCCCCTAAGGGTCTCTATCTCATACCACTACTCATTGCACCTGGACGAGTGTATGCCCACCCATAAAAACCTTGTCCTGGGTCGGGTGTATTTTAGCGACAGCCCTGCCTGGCATTGCTGGGAGTGTCTGTTTTAAACTAGGCCACATATTCCCTCTCCTCTCGCAATGCAACCTACTAAACCAGTCAAGCATAGAGACCCAATAAAACTTCTTCACTCTTGTCTTTCCCTCCTCGCTCCTCTCATCTTTTCTCTTCTCTCAGCATACCCTTGTTAATTGTATTGATTCTAATCGCCGCAGACACCGTCCGCGAGTGACCTTACTCTAGTGGATTACATCAGAATTACAGCTCCACTCCACATCAAGTGGACGCATCTGCTGGGCTTACCTCATATGAAAGGCCGCTGATCGGCTTGCAGTAATTGAATGTGCCCCAGGGGTGCTCTGAACCACCCTATAAATTGCCCGACGCAGGAAATCAGCACACCCTAGTGCAGCGTATAGGGTTGCTATGCAACATTTAGCCTTTATCAAAGACTGCCACCAAACCAAATGATCAACATCACTGCAACATCTGCTGGGCCGTTTACAACACATTTGACATATAAAATCATGCACAAATGTGACTAACACATGTTTATGGACAAATGTGGGTCGGTTTGTAATTAATGCTCTTATGAGAAAAGGGGTTAGTATAATGGAGGAGCAAAGGTTTATAACTTGAGCATTAATGTACACAATACTGCGACCTACAGGAAACACTGGGGTGTTACAACTAAGGTCATCACATTCACATATTTCACTGTGGGTTTTTATATTAGCGCATATGTTATAGTAGCAAAGGCTGCTATTTACTTCTGACACGTATGTCTTTACATATGAATGTCTCTTTTCTTCCTCTCTGTAGATCAGTATATTTATGACTCATCTTTCCAACTACGGGAACGACCGCTTGGGATTGTATACGTTCACTAACCTGGCTAACTTCCTGAAATGTTGGACCAACCTGAGGCTGCACACACTTCCTCCCCTCCAGCTCGCGCACAAGTACTTCACACTCTTCCCAGAGCAGAGAAACCCGCTATGGCAGGTCAGTTATGATAGAAAGATAGAAATGTATCTTACTAACATTTTAATTTACTTTAATGTTTAATCAGATTAGCACTGAATGATTTTTCCTAGTTTGATGAGAGAACCGATTATAAAACATTTGTAATAATACACTACTTTTCAGTGATTTTTTGTTGTTGAATAAATTAAAACTCTTATTCAGCAAAGGTGCGTTAAACTGGTTAAAAGTGACAGTAAAAACTTTAAACATTTTTAAAATATGTATATCACAGGTAAAAGCAATCCTGTGCAAACTGGCATGTTGGCAAAAAGCCTGCTCTCTGCAACCTGTAGGCCGTGTAACAGTCATTGTACATCAAGCACTCCATGTATCTCAAGTGGATGTTGACCAATGAAAAGCCACCAGAAAATGAAAAGATGCACTTTAAAACTGGGACAACACTTGGATTTATGGGGGTTTTGCACAATTTGTTGCATATTTTTGTTTGGTAGCTCCAATTATGTTTTATTTTGAAAAGATGCTGCACGTAGGTGTTACAGCTTAGCCTAGTACAGTTTAACAGTTATTGAACTAACAAAAAAAGATTTCTGATGAATTTCATATTGTTCTGTTTTCGACATTAATTGCTCATCATGTGCAAATTGATGACACATGTAGACGTCTGCAGTAACAATTACAGACATACTGTCCGTCCTGAAAACAGATCCTATCCGAATAGTGCTCTAGAATATCTATTAATATCTGTCATATGAAATCTGAAGAGGATCTCAAGGATTATCCATATACTGTAGGCATCGAGCTGCAGACCCTGTCTAGTCCTCTGTCTCCATGCTTCATTTATTGATTTGATAGAACTTTTTGCCTGATCTCGTTTATGATGTTGTTCTTCAGAACCCATGTGATGATAAACGGCATAAGGACATCTGGTCCAAAGAGAAGACCTGCGACAGGCTGCCCAAGTTCATGGTGGTCGGGCCTCAGAAAACAGGTCATTCTCTTCTTCTGTTGCGAGAGCATGTTTCTTCCGTCTTTCCTTTTGCAGGGCTTCAAAGTCGTGCCTGTGTGCGTGCGAATCTCCTCGCTTCGCTGTTCCCCTTCATCCTGCTTCATATCTCACCTTGTGCTGCTAGAAATGATGAAAGTGCAACTAAGGGCATCAGCTCTAGAGGAGAACAATACAGACACATCCCCAGAGGGCTAGGGGGGTAGAACAAGGGAAAAGACAGAGTGCTGTTTTGGGGCTGTAAGATTTTGATTGGTGTCAAGACACTGTCTTGTTAAACACTTCTCCTCTCTGCACTCATCTTCTTCTTTCCTGCTGTATTACAAACTCGCAACACACACACAGAAAAAAAATCTATAAGGTAAATGGTGTATTGATCCCATGTCTCTTAGTTTCTCTGTCTGTGGGCTGAATCTCCAGGCCTCATATTTCTCTTCAGCGCTATCAGCAGCACATATAATTTCATCATTAGCAGGGGAAGGGCTCGTTGATTTACTTCCCCTCCTTCTTTCTTTCTCTCCTGCCCTCCTCTCTCTCTTCTCTCTTCATCTCTTTCTCTCTCTCTTGCCAGGCACGACGGCGCTCTACCTCTTCCTGATCATGCATCCCTTCATCTCCAGCAACTTTCCCAGTGTGAAAACATTCGAGGAAGTTCAGTTTTTCAACACCAACAACTACCGCAAAGGCATCGACTGGTGGGTGTGAAGTGTGCACCAGACACGTTGTTTCACTTTGTTAAAGGTCTTTTTGGAGGAATACACAATGGTTATGATGTCACATGAGTGGTTAAGGCATTAAGTAGGTCATGCACAAATAATTAAACATGATCTTCCACTGTTTTGGAAAATATTCTATGTCATGCATTGATCTGGAGAACAGTAGAATATTGTTTCTTTTCCAATCCAAAATTTGGTCACATTTTATTTTAAGGTCCAGTTCTCACTGTTAACTATTAGCTATGACTTTTGTCTCAGTAAACTCCTAATTTGCTGCTTATTAATAGTTGTTAAGTTTAGGTATGGGGTCGGATTAAGGGATCTAGAATACGGTCATGCAGAATAAAGCAATAATATGTGCTTTGTAAGAACTAATGAACAGCCAATAATATATGCATGCTTATAAGCAACTAGTTAATCGTAAAAATTGGTCCTTGAAATAGTGTTACCCAAAATGTTAATATAAATAATATTATTTCAAATAGAATTGTTTAAAAAATAATTTAAATATATATTTCTGATATCTATTCTTACAATTATACTCACTGAAAAATTCAAGTGCTTAAATATGTTTGTGGCATATTTAAAAATGTCATTTCTTCATCTGCTACTGTCCATTTTAGGGTTTTGTAGGTCAGTGGATTAATGCATGGATCAACAGCTGAATGACAAGTATAAATTGTTGATCTAGTATTAACGTCTTGTGGCAAATGGCTAATTAGGCCTACAAGGGGTTTATCAAATATTAAAATTGAGTTGTTTTTGTGGGCCAAATTAAAGTCATATAGTGCTTTTTTACTTTTTTACAACTTTTTGGAAATAATATGTAAGATGTGTACACTGACATGCACAAAGTCTCCATGACGTATTAACTCATGGCTACATTTAATTAATTTACCCCCATTTTAGGTAAAATCCCTTGAGGAACAAATTAGTGCAACATGGCCATGATTTATGTAAAACTAAGGGACAAATTAATAAGGAACAAATTCTTCATTTGTGGCTCTGTACACAAGGTGTAATATACTTGATGGTTAAACAAGATTTTTCCTTTTTCTTTATCTTGGACAGTCTTATTTGTCATTGACCTAGATATATTCCTGCCGCAAGCACTTTTCATAAAGTGGTGGGGACAAAATCTTCCAAATGGCAAAATGTCCCACTGTAAATGGCATCTACTGTAGTGACCTAGATATATTCCTGCCGCAAGCACTTTTCATAAAGTGGTGGGGACAAAAATCTTCCAAATGGCAAAATGTCCCACTGTAAATGGCATCTACTGTAGGTGTGTGTGTGTGTGTGTGTGTGTGTGTGTGTGTGTGCATTTTCTCTAACTCAATACACCTCTCTTCTCAAAGGTACATGGAGTTCTTTCCTGTACCCTCTAATGTCAGCACAGATTTCCTGTTTGAGAAGAGCGCAAATTACTTTCCTTCTGAGGAGACGCCCAAACGAGCCGCCGCTCTCTTGCCTAAAGCCAAAATCCTTACTCTGCTGATCAACCCTTCAGACAGGGCATACAGCTGGTACCAGGTATGACACTGACCAATCACAAAGCAAAGACTAGTAGAACCTCCCAGTCAGAGTTGTGTGGATGGGTGAAAGATACTGCTGTACAGCACAACAGTCAATGCCACTGCCCATGCTTACATGCACAAGAGTTTTCCAGTATTAGTTAGGATCACATTTTTTTTTTCTTTTTTCAGCTAGGACACAATAAATTCATCAAGTGTGATTAAAATCTCAAAAGTGACAGAAAAAAAATATATTTCAAATAAATGCTGTTCTTTCGAACTTTCTATTGATCAAAGAATCCTGACAAAAAAAACGTATCACTGTTTCCACAAAAATATGAAGCAGCACAACCATTTTTAGCACTGATAATAATAAGAAATTTTACTTGAGCAACATATCAGCATATAAGTATGGTTCACAGAAATCAATGAAATTGTCAAGTATATTAAAATAGAGTAGTCATTTATATCTGTGCATATCCAGACGAAGATCATTCTGGTTGCTTTGCAAAGCTGCTACATGGCAGCTGAGAAAAGTCAAACTGTCAAACAAATACATCAGAATACACAAAACATTAATGTTATAGGTACGTGAGAATTAGAATGAATGTGCTGTGCAGAATTATTCAAATGCAGCTTAATAAATGCAGAAAAATAAGCACGAGTCACTTATTCCATAAAGGAAAAAACAATGTCTTACATTCATGAGTTTTGCATGCAAGGCAACTCAGATTTATCCATAAAGGGAAAAAGGCATCAGAAGGGAGCTCAAATACCTGTGCAGACGTATAGAGGGCAGTGTATTTTATGTTTTCTTACACCATTACTACACATTTGAACTCTTTTAGTGCAAATTAGCATATGTAGCGCTTAAATACATGAAATTGTATGCGTGTTGGTGTGCTTGGTGGATTTCTGTAGGAATCAAGCGTGCACATGTTCATGTGTGATATTGTGGAGAGATTGAATATGTGTAAGTGTGAGTGAGAACATCACCGGGTGTAAACGCGTATTAGAGTTTGTGTGAGGTAGAAATCTCATCAACAGCATGCACAGGAGGGCACAGCATGAAGCTGCTACCACACACCACAAGAATTATATTAAAAGAATAATATTGAAGATTAAATACAGTTTAAGCCCTGTACATTATCTTGCTTATTACATGGACATGGAATTTTAATTTGAGTTGAATTTACGTTATTTAAATTATCTTTTTATTATCTTCTTAATCAGCCTAGCAACAAGACGGGCAACAATATGACCGATCTGTAATAGCTGACCAGTCAGAATCAGAATAAATACTACTGTTTAAGTCATTGTGCAGTTGGGTTTGGTTTTTAAAATAGTTGTGATTTCACTGGCAGCATCAGAGGGCTCATGAAGACCCGGCAGCATTGCAGTTCAGTTTCTATGAGGTGATTTCAGCAGACCAGCTCGCTCCACCTGAGTTACGCTCTCTCCAGAACCGCTGTCTCGTACCTGGACTCTACGCCACACACCTGGAGAGATGGCTCACATACTACACTCCAAACCAGGTAACCAATCTGGACAAACCCTTACTGATTTTGGTATTTGTACAGTACGTTTTCTGAATTTTCTACTTCCTGTCTGTGTCTCTCTGTCTCCTCTTGCAGCTAATGATTATTGATGGGCAGCAGCTAAGGAATGACCCAGCTAAAGTGATGGACGAGCTTCAGAAATTTCTGGGTGTCACTCCCTATTACAACTACTCCCAGGCACTCACGTAAGGGTCACTCACACATATGTTTTATATCAAGTGGGGACCTCCCAGATTTGCATAATTGTAGTTATTCTATAATATTTTTAACCTAAAGCCTGAATTTTTTTTGCATTGTACATAAGCTAAATAAGTAGACTACTGTTAAAAAGTTTTTTTAGTGCCCAGCACAACTGCATTTATTTCATACAACAAAAACAGTAAAATTGTGAAATATTGTTACAATATAATATAACTGTTTTCTAGTTAGTATATTTTAATAAATAATTTATTCATGTGATGGAAAAGCTGAATTTTCAGCATCATTATTTCAGTCGTCACATGATCATTCAGAAATCATTCTAATATGCCATGGTGCTCAAGTAATATTAATTTTATTATCGGTGTTGAAAACAGTTGTGCTGATTAATATTTTTGAGGAAACGCTGATGCTTTTTCAGGATTCTTTGATGAATAGAAATTTCAAAAGAACAGAATGTATTTAAAAAAGAAATATTTTGTTATGTTATCAATGTCTTTACTGTCACTTTTGATCTTTTTAATGCAGCCTTGCTGAATAAAACTATTAATTTCTAAAAAATCAGATTCTAAACTTATGAACGGTAGTGTGCAAAATTTCAATTACTCAAACTATTTTAAAATGCACAGGAATGGCAAACAATAATTCAATAATAAAATCACTTTTCCAACACTTTATGGATTTAATCTTAAATGTGTAAAGATGCCATCAGCCTACTGGTGCTCGCATCAACATTTCAGTGAATGATGTTGTTTCACTCATTAGTGATATTTTGCTCGTTTAATTTTTTGAAAATTAATGAAACAGTTATAATGTCAAATTCAATAAATGTATTTGCACTGTTAAGTACAACACATATTTAATAATTTGCAAGTGTTATAACTTTGACAGCCCTACAAATAAAATGTTTATTTTATGCAGCTGTGTGATGTAGGTCCCGAGAATGTAGTTTTTTAGGTTTTACTTTCACAGTGGAAACATTTGGTCTGCACTTGGATACACAAACAAGAGCATACACATACACACAGATGGACCCAGGCTCATCCAGAGATACGATACAGGAGCAAGCCTGTCATCCATGCTGTCCCTGATCCCATGTGTTTGAGAATCAGCTGATAAAATGAGTTGACAGATCCGTGTTCTCAGCAGTTGATGCCTGTTTAATCTGTACAGAGCCTGAATGAGATTAATTGTGATAATCTCGCTGTAGCCATTAGCACATGATTAACTTCATCTGGCCTCTCCAATTAAAACATCTGACAGATCGTTAGGCATCTGACACTTTCTCTGTGTGTTAGATTGCTCTTAAGGTGTCTTGTACATTTGAACAATTTTGAAAACATAATAGGAGAAAGTGAGGAAAGAAGGAATGGTGTGCATGCCATGTCGTTCATTGTTAACCATGCTTCTGAATGGTTGAAAACCCACCTGTCAGAGGATGAGGCCATGCCTTGTCATGATTAATATTTCAAAATGAACACTCAGCGTGTTCAGTCATGTTTGAACTGTAAGAAAGACCTTGTGACAAGACTTGTGACTCAAATAAATTTCATACATATCAATAGAAAACATCTGTCACAACTCGCATCTTCTAACAACTTTTACCAGAGAAGTTCTTCTGATAAATAAAAAAAAAAAAACCGTTAGCAAGTGTGGCAAAATGTCAAATTTGGACCATGTATATAAATCATATTGTACTGTAATATATTTAATGCAATTCAATTGAATGAAAATTATATTCACTCATTTCAACTTTGGAAGAGAAAATTATCAAAATTAACATTATAAAGACCCTAAGTAAACTTTTCCTTTAAAGGGGCCATCGGATGCTACATGCACTTTTACAAGTAGTTTGAACTGAAATGTGTGTTGGCAGTGTGTGTACACAACCACCCTATAATGATAAAAATCCACCCAGTGTTGTTTTGCCCCCGATCTACATAAATGCGTCTATGTTCGCGCGAATCATTCGTGAGCTTCATCTACAGAAGAAGTGAGTATAAGGTTTTTTAAAGAATCTTTGCAAATCGCCTTTCCTAATAATGTGCTAATTAGCAAGACAGCGGCTCGGAAGAGAGGGGCGGGGTCAGCAGAGCTCATTAACATTTAAAGGAAAATGCTACAAAACTGCGTGCTTTGAAAAGAGCTGTTTTTGACTGGGTAAAAAAGTGTTTTTTACACTACCATTGAGAAATTTTAACCAAACTGTGTTACAGACTTTCCATTAAGACCCTAAAGAATCATATCAACTTGTGGAAAATGGGCATCCTATGACCCCTTTAAATAATGCATACTATTCTATAATATTAAACATGTATAAAATATACATTTATAAAATATTATATATAAAATATTGTCATTGGCTCCTGAACCAATAAGGACCTAAAATGAATTGTGGTAAAAAAGAAAATCATGGTATTTTGAAATGATGTAATGGCTGTATCAGATTATCATTCTGAACACTGAACTCAGAATTACCTGTGTCAGGTGTGGTCTATTTCAGTCTTTCTTTCTTTTTCTGTCTCTCTCTCTCTCACACATGTGTGTGTTTGGTCGTTCTGTGAGTCTCTGCATGTGTTCTCTACCACAGACAGCTTCATCAATCTTTGGCTTTTATTAATAACCTCCCTCTGTTTGAGTCTTTCTCACTTCATCTCTCCACACATCTCCTCTCTCTCTCTCTCTCTCTCTTTCTCTCTCTCTCATCATGCCTGTTTCTACTTTTTCTTGTTTTCCAAGTTCAGTTACTATCACTTCTTTTCGTGGCTTCACTTTCCTCATTTCGTATTTTGTTTAAGTCTTTAAACAGTTTTCTTTAGCAGTTCCTCTGCCTGTCACTCATCATGTATGCCATATACTGTATCACTCCCTCTGCCTCTCTGTTGCTTTCATCTCTTTTATAGGTGTTTCTTGGGTACTTTTGACCTAGCTGACATTTAAAATAGCCCTCTTAAAACATATATTTTACACTCTATTTCACTTATTTTTTGTTAAATTTGTATCTGTTTTATATATATATATATATATTTCTATTTTATTTCATTTCTCCACTAACAATGCTCAACAGGTGTTATCTCCATCTCATATGATGTATTTGATAACATTTTGTGATGGAAACAACATTTTTTATGTTCTATTTTGGATAATTTAATAGCTAACAATTTATTTATTCTAAATACACAAAATTCAATTATATTTTCACATTTTTTTGTATATCAAAATACACAGGAAATGCAAATACGGAAATGCAAAATTTGCTGTAATTCAATAAAAAAAACTATTTTAGCCATTGGCCTGCAGTCCTCCACTGGTGCTTGTTGGTTCTACAACACCAAGAAACCAAATGATATTTGTTAAACATTCTATCTGGCTTTGATTTATAAATAAATGATCCATAAAGAATCTTCTTTGACTGAGCAATGTGTGTTCTGAATTTTCCCAAATCACCTTCGAATGCATAATTTGACAAAATTAAAGATGATTAAATATAATTTTTTTATGAAACTTTATAAATCTTTTAAATGGATATGAATTATAGTACACTAAATAATGAAATGGCTTATTAACTTTTTGATTAGATTGTCACCTTTAAAATAACAATAATATTTTAAGGGTGAAACCAAGGCATTTAAATTAAACTTTAACCTTGTGTAAAAAAAATAATAAAAACAATAGAGCATGGTAAAACGTTTCTGAGGCAATTTTAATGTGACATTCATAAAGCAAAAAGAACAAATCTCTTAGTTTTAAGATAAATAAGGCTCTTATGTTCTTTAATCTCTCTGTATGTTCTGGTAATGAGACTAAACAAAGAATATCTGAGAAAAGTGTAGAGCAGGAAAAGGAAAAAGAAATGAGTGCGACCAAAAAATAAAGAGAGAAAGACAGTGAAGACTGAGAGAGTAAAACAAAACAAACAAAAAATACTTTGCAACAAATGTTACGTAGTTCATGTTTCAAAGAACCTTCTGCTTGCTGCTTTGTCAAAGAATGAACACACACTCACTCACACACACACACACACACACACACACACACACACACTTTAGAGATTGCTGATGTGTTTCTGAATGCTTATCAAACCAGGCCATGTCTCATCTGACAAACAGACAAGGTTATAGCAGACATCTGTCAGTCAGATCTGTGTGTGTGTGTGAGAGAGAGAGAGAGAGAGAGAGAAAGAGAGTGTGTGTGTGTGTGTGTGTGCATGTTTATGTGGTTTATGAGGACACAAATTTGTATAATAACATGGGTATGACATAGGTATTACAACGAGAAGGTGATTTATGAGGACATTTTCAGTGTCCCCGTAATTCAAAAGGCTTATAAATAATTCAGAATTAGTTTTTTTTTTTTAAATCTAAAAATGCAGAAAGTTTCCTGTGAGGGGTAGGTTTAGGGGTAGGGTTGGTGTAGGGCAATAGAAAATACGGTTTGTACAGTAGAAAAACCATTACGCCTATGGAGAGTCCCCATAAACCATAAAAACAAACCTGTGTGTGTGTGTTTTCCAGATTCTCTCCATTGTTGAGTGTAGAAATAAAAGGAGTTGAGAGACTTAATACAGATAGATGGATAGATACACAATATGTACAATATACTGTATATTACAATGAATATGTAATTAAAAGGATGTTTGTTTGTTTTTAAAGAAAGAAGTCATTTAGATTGTAAAGAGTTCTCTATCTCTTCACAGGTTTGATCCTCAGAAGGGCTTTTGGTGTCAGCTGTTGGAAGGGGGCAGGACTAAGTGTTTGGGGAAGAGTAAGGGCCGCAAATACCCACCGATGGTCTCTGAGGTACCAGCTAACAACAGTAAACTCTGAGCAAAATGGAGTCTTTATTCTTTAATGATTACAGCTGTATTATAGAGGCATGCCATCATTGAGCAAAATGGGTCATAGAGAGAGAAAAACTCACTCTGACCTCAGACTGTTCAATCTTGCAACAGCTAACGTGTCTGTAGCTCATGTACTGAATAACTGATACAGAACAACTCTGACTCTCACTTCATGTTTCTCGATTTTGTCTTCAAAATTCTTACATTTACTCACCCTTGTGTCATTCCAAACCTACACTCTCAGAAAAAAGGTACAAAAGCTGGGGAGTTACCTTTTCAAAAGCTACACTTTTGTATCTAAAGTCTATATTGGTCCCTTAAAACCACATATTAGTACCTAAAATGTACATATTAAAACCCAAAGTGTACCTTTTGAAAAAGCACTGTCCCAGTGACACAGTTTGGTATGTTTTCGGTACAGTGAAAAATAAAACATAAAATTGTGTTGTTTTTCTTTTTTATTATAGTAAACAGTGGTTTACTAAAGAGAGGTCTGAAGTGCTTTAATTTTTGGATGCAAAATATTTTAGCAAAGTGTATTTCTGTTAGTCTGAAGTATTGCATTATTTGTTTGACTTTCAGCACTCGTTGCATAAAGTTTAACAGAGACAGGCTGACCTTTATGCAAAATGGATATGCATTACTTTCTAATATTTACAGATAAGAATACAACCATAAGATGAAAAATCTTAAATCTAAAAATGCATTACATATCACACATCGACAAGACGTCAAGAAGAAAAACTATGCTTTTGAGTTAGTTTGGAGTGCTTAAATTAAAGCAGATCTCATGTTAAGGACAACTTGGATTGTGTTCCTTTCCCGAAGCAGTCCTCTGTTATTTTTCAGATGCGTTCACAACATCAGAGTATATCGATATAAATGGTATTGTCCCATCTTGCTTAAAAATATATTCAGTATACCGCCCAGACCTAATACTAACAACTAACAACATCCAGTCAAAGTTAGTCAACACAACACTGTATTTGTTTGATACAAGTGTGTGCCGAACTAAAAGACCCGTACCAAAAACGAAAATGTGTTCCACATCACTCTTATATTCTATACAAAAGTCTGTAGCTGCTCTGCTCACTAAAATATGTGTTCTCTTTACTCTCTCCTTTTCTAGTCACGAGTAAATTGTGTTGTTTTTCTTTTTTATTATAGTAAACAGTGGTTTACTAAAGAGAGGTCTGAAGTGCTTTAATTTTTGGATGCAAAATATTTTAGCAAAGTGTATTTCTGTTAGTCTGAAGTATTGCATTATTTGTTTGACTTTCAGCACTCGTTGCATAAAGTTTAACAGAGACAGGCTGACCTTTATGCAAAATGGATATGCATTACTTTCTAATATTTACAGATAAGAATACAACCATAAGATGAAAAATCTTAAATCTAAAAATGCATTACATATCACACATCGACAAAAGAAAAACTATGCTTTTGAGTTAGTTTGGAGTGCTTAAATTAAAGTAGATCTCATGTTAAGGACAACTTGGATTGTGTTCCTTTCCCGAAGCAGTCCTCTGTTATTTTTCAGATGCGTTCACATCATCAGAGTATATCGATATAAATGGTATTGTCCCATCTTGCTTAAAAATATATTCAGTATACCGCCCAGACCTAATACTAACAACTAACAACATCCAGTCAAAGTTAGTCAACACAACACTGTATTTGTTTGATACAGGTGTGTGCCGAACTAAAAGACCCGTACCAAAAACGAAAATGTGTTCCACATCACTCTTATATTCTATACAAAAGTCTGTAGCTGCTCTGCTCACTAAAATATGTGTTCTCTTTACTCTTTCCTTTTCTAGTCACGAGTGTTTCTCTCCAGATTCTACAGGGATCAGAACATTGAATTATCTAAGCTGCTGCACAGACTGGGTCAGCCGCTACCAGCCTGGCTCAGAGAGGAACTACAGAGGGTCAGGTAGCCCTAACCAAACCACCGCTCCTCTGGGTCAAAGATCCGGATTCAGCCCTCAGTGGAAACTACACTTACACTTGAACAGTACTCAATGCCATCTACCTGCAAGCTTGCGGAGCAAAGGTCAAAAATTCAGCTCACCAATCATTGGTGCCTCTGGAAATCCAAACAAAGCAGTATGATGTGCCCATGGCAACATGACAAGGTCAGATTTTTTCGGTGAGATACGGTGATGTAACTGTGACCCTTGAACTTCAGATGCAGCTAACGAAAGACTGCATAAATCTGTAACTGAAAAAAAACCTAAACGTCCTCGGACTTCCTCCAATATATACTGTACGTTCCCCAATCAGACACTGGATATAAAGGTACGGCTTTAGATTTTATACGTCATCATTGAGAGATTTAGAACTGCACAACCACTGTTCATAACCTCCCTCTTGCAAATATATCAGTCAATCAATCTATCAGCCAATCAAAGTGAAGATGCAAAATGTTAAGAATCAATATGGAGAAATAAAGAGCACAGTCAAGTTTTCTGCGTCAGCTTTAAACCGGTCAATAGAGTGATGTCATTGTGATGTCAATGTTTCAGTCCACGTCCCAATTATTGCTGTTCTTGACACAATGGCCTGAAGAGCAGAAATCATTTCAGTTTGTTTGTGTGTGTGTGTGTGTGTGTGTAAGGGTAAATACACAGAAGCCCTTGTGTGTGTGTGTGTGTGTGTGTGTGTGTGTGTGTGTGTCTAGGCATATGTATGTAGCCAGGTAGCCTTAGCTCTGCCCACTGGACTGCAACTGGTTGGCTGATAAATTTGAAGTGTGACTTTTATTTTTGAAAACAATTTGCCTCAATAAGGTAAGAAAGTGCTTTGAGAAATATGTAAATAACTATATATATTCAATAAACACTGGAGAGATTCATGTTTCCGTAAAACACTCCTTGCAAAGTTCTGTCTCTGCACATGCATTACATATCACGCGTCAGACAAGAGGTCAAGAAGTTTTAAACTGTATGCTTTTGAGTTAGTTAATTTAAAGCAAATCTCACTTGGATTTTGTTGTTTCACTATATATATATATATATATATATATATATATGGTGACTGTGATTTCACCAAGTACAACATGTTCCTGGATCAACATTCCAATCAACCAATCAGAATTGAGGGATAACTTTTCAAGAAATGTCTGTTTTAGGCTTACGATCAGGGTTAGGTGCTTCTACACCCTTGTTAATCAGCTATCATTTCACACTGATTTTAGGAATAAATTATGGATAGGGTATATATATATATATATATATATACGGTATATATAGGGTTTAGGGTTAGGTAAGTTTCCTTACTGTTAGACTGTTTGTAGTGATCATGTTTTTAATTAAATACCTCCCTCTAGTGGACACAGGCTACACTAACATAAAAAAACTGGATATTACAACTATAAAATAAATCAGTGCATTAAGATCTAGCTGATTCTTCAGTGAGACTCTTGCTGGTATTGGCTATAAATATGGAGCGATTCTTCATGAACGCTGGTAACATGGGTTCCTGGCTTCACATGCACATTCTGGGGTTGCAGGGGGACCCTATCCTTTAGTTCAGATTAGAAGGGTTAGCATTAGGGACCCCCAGGGGAACCTCTTTAAGCTGGAAGAAGGGTAACTCCTGCAAGGTGGGAGTGGCACCTTAGAGGCGCCTTAGATAGTAACGAAAGTTTTTTTTTTTACTGTTTCCAAAAATAGACTCACCTCATCTACACTCTTCGTACTTCACATTATACATGTCACCAGTGGTGTGCACAGACCTACGGAGGGGCAGGGGAGAAGTGGCATGACGAGGCCATAATCGTGCGTCCCCCTCGGTAGAAATCGGGACTGAAAAGGCACTTTAGTGTTGGTGATTAAAGGGGCAGGGGCTCGAAATCCCCTGGAGGTGTACATAGTTAATTATTCTAACAACGTAACATTAGTGATTGGGAGTCGACTCTGAAAGTCTTTTCTTTTTGTAAGTCGTGCATTTATTATGTGTGACGTCACGAGGCACCATTTTGAAGGTATCATTGCATTGCAGTGAACTGAAAGTATATAGAGAGGTATGGTAAAGACCAATTAAATTGTCAAATTGGAGAAACAGAAGCACACCAAGTAGATACAATACCGAGATAATCTCAGCAAAGATTTCAGGAACCGTAACATATAAATTGTCATAGATTACCAACACTGATCCATACAAACTGACCGCAAATATTTGAGTGCTGCCCGCATTGTTGCCTCCAACCTCGTACTAGATATTACTGTCTTGCTTACGGTATATAAACGTATATTATTTACTTATACATGATGTTGTTCTTGTCTACCATTGATTTGCACACATAATTAGCACAATTGTGAGTAATTACGTCATGTGAGTCTCCATTTAAACATTACCCCGTTTGTTCAACATTTGGTTTCCGTGCTTCATTAGGCTGTCAAAGTGCTGATAAGGAGACAATCAAAAACACATTTTCATAAATGAAAATGCCATTGTACATACAGTGTTATTAATGCAACACTGGGTTAAAAATCAGTTTTAAAATGCATAACAGAAGATGTGACATGCATGCTAAACCATCAACATGTTGGTTTCTCAAGTTGACAGTGTAAGTACAAATAAGAAAGTTGAATAAAAAAAAGATTTTATGCTTCTGACAAAAGATTTCTGATGACCCTTTCTACATGGATTCTTAGATGTGCTAGATGATCTGTCAAATACTTAATAGTGTAATGGTTCTTGTAGATAGAAGACATTTAGCCACACATTTTTAGACTGAATGGTTTCTATGTGAAAATCTCAAAACAGTCCATTTTCACTGCTACTTTGTGCCTATCACAGTTGTCTAAAATAGTTTTGTGCAGGTGGATCCAATCTAAGGTACATAAGGTTAACAGAAGTATTTACTTGATTTGCCCATTTAGGTATTAGGGTCGGTACTAAGTGGACCTCGAGGGCCAGAGTTGAGAACCTCTGCAATAAACTTTATGATCATCATCACCAAAAAACTACCAGACATTGTGTACTCACTGAGTTTACGCCACAGCAGTCCATTTTCTTCTGGGTACACATAAATTACATTCAGGGGGGGAAAACGTTTTGCTCATCTGTGGAAAGTTTAAGTTCTCAGGAGATTCAAAGTCCTGCCGCCTCCGATTATTTTAATGGTGAGTCCAGACATTGTGTACTCACTGAGTTTACGCCACAGCAGTCCATTTTCTTCTGGGTACACATAAATTACATTCAGGGGGGAAAAACGTTTTGCTCATCTGCGCATGCGATCTCAAAATCAAATTTTGGCGGTAACAAGTGTAATCATGCTATCACGCAACTAAGTGTCTTCATGAGTGGAAAGTTTAAGTTCTCAGGAGATTCAAAGTCCTGCCGCCTCCGATTATTTTAATGGTGAGGAGTATTATTGTTGCTATGTATTGTTTTATATTATTATTGTGTTAGTGGTTAAGCTTTTGTGACTCATGTTTAGGACAGGCCCGGTTCTAGATCACTGAGGATGCTCTGGCCTTAATGCACAAGTATTTTCACAGCCTATATTTTTGAGAGTGAACTTTACAGCTTTCCAAACTCTGCAGTGTGTACGCGGTCCCTGGTGCTCATGGAGGCATGAAAAACAAAACTTTTATTCAGATTTTGAATTATGTATGGCATAGAAGTGCACACCCTTTATAACCACTAAAAGGCTCTCAGTTCATCGCGGGCTCATTAAGTTCCTCTATAATAAAAGAAGTTGACACTGGACAATAATCTGTGTATCATTCGATCATTCGTTTTTTGATTTAATATTGAAAGTAGAAAAATTAGAAAACGGCTCCTTTTTAGTTTTTTTCCAAAAAGTTTTTTACAACTGCAGCAGCGGAGGACTATTATTCTGCTGCATGATACTGCAGAAGAACTGATGATGGCGCGGTTTGATATTCGGCTGACCAATCAGCAGAAAGGGGCGTTTAATTCCCGCCCACATGTAGAAATCAAATATTCAAGCTGTTTATTAATTTTTCCACCCATGAACGAAAAACGAAAATTTAAGCTGAATTCCCGTTTTTCGGGAAAAAACGAAAAAGGAGCCCTTTTCTCGTTTTCTACTTTCAATATTAAATCAAAAACCGAATGATCGAATGATACACAGATTCACAATTAATCTCTAATTTCTATTCTTTGTTAAAATGGGATTGTTCGCGAGCACTGAAACAAAACTCCGGCGTTTTGAGTGGATTCAATACTTTGATTGGCCATTGCGTTCAAGAAATCAACAGAGATGTCTGTGATTGGCTACACTGCTCAGCGCTGCAAAGCACGATGTAGCAAAAAGCAAATAACTGGAGGGTTTGCCAGATGTGTTTCGCCATTACAGCTCTTTTCATTATATAGTTGCAGCTTATATGTAATATATATTTCTTTGTTTTTGTGACATTACCAAAGTAAATGAAGTAAATGATCACCTATTTCTGTCATAGTTTTTGATCCCAATGAAAAGTTTAGCTGCAAAAATTCTTAATAATATGTAAACGTATAATTTAGATAGTCCCACAGTTTGGCCATAAGGCAGTTATTGTATTCACAGTACCTCAAGATAGCGCTGTAACACTGCTCTCAATCTCAATCTCAATCACTGTAACAAATCTCTCCCTCTCTCAGTGAGCTGTCAGGATTGATCTTTCAGGAGCCAGAACACCGTCACTAGATAAAGAGTCTTCCTGCCTGTATAAGCACAGAATTATTCATATGGATCCAATTTTTGTTTTACTCACTATATTTGTGCTTCTGGGAAAACTCAAGCATTTTGTTTTTTCATTCAGATTTACTTTAAAGTCACATAATGTGTTCTGCTTCTGGAAGTAGTGAATGAATACTAACTGTACGACATGCATTACTGAAAATTCATTTCAGTCTTTCCCATGATACAGGAAACTTGTCTCCATAGAGAAGAGCTCAAAGGAAAAGTCTATTTGAAGTGCAGCGTCAACACACACATACACACAATGGACCTGTGGTATACTGTAACAAAGGGCTTTCTGAAAAGACTGCGCTAACACTGCACGGTCAGGTCTGTACACACTGATTCAGACCACTGTGTGAACAACAACACAGCTAGCTGGACTTGATAATAGTTTAGCAAGTGTGTTCAGAAAACCTAAATTTAATTCTGTCAGATATGGATGTGCATTCACACAAACACACACAGAACATACTGTATATAGCCATACACTGACTGATTATTAACCCATAATTCTTGTCCGATACTATCTCACTTTTTGTTAAATTTTTAGTTTTCCTTTCAAATATTCTCAAATCAAATCTTCCAATTTAAGAGGTCGACAGTATCTTTTCCCAACAAGTATTTTAATGACAAATATTTATAGCAATTATCAAATATTTAATGCTCCAAACTGAGTTGTAAGACAATTGTGTAGCTTCTGATTTTACGTTCCTCAAAATATTTACAATTGTTTGTTTTGCTGTTAATGACATTGCAGCTCTCATGAATAGCGCACTGACTTACAATTTAGATCATAATAAAAGCACCATGCCACATTCAGAAATATTTAAGGCAATACTAAACACAAGGGGGAGGGGGTTTAACAAAGTAACACTTTAGATCGTTTTCATAGTAGTTAATTAACAAGAGATTACAATATGACTGAATTATGTTTCAGAAAAACGTACAAAAGTCTAAACTGCAACACTTAATTTGTGCAAAATAACACCGCTTGTGGATGATCAGGGGTTTTATATACACAGACCAATGACGAGTTGTGTTCAAAAGGGGGTGTAGTCTGTATAATTACTACTACGCTCATAAATCAAGCTCATAGAAGTGTAATATAGACGTATATCACTGAAAGCAAACACAAATTAATTTTGCTAATATGAAATGCTCAAACACTAAAACAAGGAGGTATAAACAGCTTTGCATTGCACATAATTCCCATATCCCACGATCTCTGGCTTCTGGAAGTGCGTGTGACACTGCAAAAATATCAAGCAAATATATGATGTTTTTTTGTCCTGATGTTGAGAGATGGCAAACCTCAGTCCAGATCATCACGAACATCTGATCTAGAACTAATGATGTCATGGTTCCTGTGGAGCATTATGATGTCATTTAATGTGTTGATGAGGTGATGTGGTCGGCAATGGCATGGTAACCATATCCCAGGAGTTTAGAATTACCATACATTTCTTGGCAGGAAATCCAGAATCTTCTCATTTCAGCATCAAAGCTTGGTGTGATTTCAAGCCATTGGAACATTCCTCAATCTATTGGGTTTCAAACTGGAAAATTACTCTAATTGAGGAAAATTGCCTATTTTACAGGTTCAGACAGTAGCTGTCTCTTAATGGTATAAAGTATACAGTCACATAGATATGCTTTCATTATCACACTTGCAACAAAAAAAAAATTAATTCCACACTCACCATTGAGGTCTCTTCAACCTAGAAGTGCTTTCATTAGAAAAGACAGAAAGAAAGAAAGAAAGAAAAAGAATGAAGACCTGAAATAATGGCAATTTAAGACCTATTAACTCGCCACTATTTTGATGGGCACACACATTTTTTTTTAATTAGTGGGGGGTTTTTTTCAGTAAAAGTATCTAATCATCATTAAAACAAGATCAATTATAATAATAATAAACTGACAGCTCATTTTGTATTGTTTTAAGCATAAACCTCATACATTTGTATGCTTAAAACACAAAAAAATGTGCAATGATGTAAGAAAATAATTTAAGATAATTCTTTGAAATCAAGTCTTAATGTTATTTTTAAATGTTTTTTTTTCTCTCTTTAATTTATTAATTGGCTCTAAAAATTTTAAATCTAAATTTACATTTATTTTAAGAATGTTTAGATATTTTTACTGGACAACAACAATACCGGTTCGTTTTTTGTTTAGTTTTTTGCAGTATTTGCAAAGTTACAATTTTGTGACGACTATGTTTAATGACAGACAATACATAATTCTCTTTGCCATTTAAGACTAAGTGTTATGAAAATGTTTTAAACCATTATCTAAAACTAATCTATTTAGCTCTAAGTCTTCTTACTCTAAAAGTGTGCTGCTTTTTTCTGCCCGCATAGTCAGAATGTCTGTTACAGGTTGATTTTTCTGGGTCCTACTTGCCAATGACCTTCCTGATCCAGGGCACGAAGGCTGAGACTTTTGTGTAGACGCCGGGCGCGTCTTGCAGTCGACACGCGTGACCCCATGATGTGACCCCATATACAACCCAACTTCCGCTAGGTCTCTCGCACACCAACGGACCACCGCTATCTCCACGGCAACTGTCCACGCGGTGGTTGTCGTTGGAGGAGCCGGCGCACAGCATGCGACTGGTGAACTGGTCAGAATAGCGCTGCTCACACTGACGCTTGCTCAACATGGAAATCGAGGCCTGCTGGAGAGTTCTTGAATATGCACGACCTGCGACAAGAAAAAATCCAACAGGTCAGAACATCCTCCAGTCTTTTTATTTGAAGTCTGGAGTTAATCAGACTTAACTGTTCACTTATGCAATGGAGTGTGTAGTCGCTTTTCTGTCAGCATCATCACACACTTCATTCATCCCACTTTAGAATATTTACTGAGAGAAAACACAGGTGATTTAAAACACAACGTGACCATTAGAATGAAATCAACATGTCGCATGATAATCTGTAGATGCTTAAAACTGACATTATAATTGCACCCTGTATGGTTCCTTGATGACTTCCTCATGTTCTCTGATTACAGCGCTGTATGGCTGTTACTACTGTCATGTATGTCCTTTTTGATGAGACTAGACAGCTGGACAGATGTGGCCGTAGTCTTCTGTGTGTATATCCTTGTGAAAAAGAAATGTGCCTAATTGTACTGAATGTGTACTTCAAATCTAAGAAGTACAGGTAGCGATTTATTTTACAGTCCTGTTCTGCATGTACATACTATGTACTTATTATAGTAATTAGAATAACTGGGTAGTAACTAGGCATTAGCCCTGAACCTACCCCTAAACCTAATCTTAACCTATGTAGTTACCTTATATTATCCAGTTCTTTCTTAGGTAAGTACACTGTAAGTACATGTAAGTGCAAATACTGTCAAATAAAGTGCAACCATAGTATGTATATTGTTAAAAAAAACTGTACTTTCATATAATATAATACAAATAAAATAAAAGGCCATTTTAAGTGTACTTGGCGAACACTTTCATGACACTTTCTTAAGAGACTTAAGTACACTTTTAAGATGTACACATTTCAATAATGTCAAATTAAAGCTTTTACTTTTAAGTACATTTTAAATATTTATTTTTACATTTTTTTAATGCATTAAAATACACTGGTGCACACATCTAACTAAAGCACATGTAAAGTACTTAATTAAATTATATTTTTTATTATTATGTTATATAAAGTTAATATATGTAAATGTTCTAAATTGCAAATGTACAACTGCAAATTTATTTAAATACATGACGTTTCACTTACATGTATATTGTTTACCATAAAACTTATCTGTGCATTCAACAGTACACTTAAACCATATTTCAAAGAGAAAAGAATTATGAAACGACATATGAAGATGCACTACATAAGTGGATCAGAAAGCACAGATAATTCAAGTTCAGCTAATTACATTTAATATAAACTTAAACTATAATATAATTTTCTTTATCTGCAGTTAAGTGCCCAAAACATTACTTTCAGTGTACACTTGTGTACATTCTTTGAGAGTATATTATTTCTGTAATAAGACCTCTTTAAAAGTATGCTAAAGTGTACTACTTTTACACAAGGGTATATCTTATTTAGATTATAATAATGTTAAAATATGGCAATAAAAATGTTTATAGAATTATGTTTGTAAATACTGTATACGCAATTGACATTAGCTGCTAATATTTTTATTATCTCTCTCTCTCTCTCTCACTGGACATCTAGTTGAAGAAATGCACAAATGACATAATTTCACAGCTCCATAATCCCACAGAACACTAATGAAGATGTTAAAATGGCACTCACGCCATTTGCTCATACATAAACCAGTGCTTACAAACACCCTTAAGCAAATGCACAACCTTATTTGCAAATACGGCCAGAGATACAAATAATTACTAAATGTCTGAGATGGATGATGCCTGACTGTTGCAGAAAAACAGATGTTTTACAGAAAAAATTATCTACATGTTCAGCAAACAGAAAATCAGAAACGCAAAAGCTGTTTTATCTCGTATTAAGCAGTTTCCTACCAATGCTGACAAATGTTTAATCGTTTAAAAATGCCATACTTGTTGCCTAAATACAGATGTGTATTGTTCAGGTTCAAGTGAAATTTGTTTTTCCATTCAAAACAGTGAACTTTGCACTTTAAACAACTTTGTAATAACACATTAGTTATCCTTTGTTACGTCAGAACAAACACTTTGTTGTAAAATGAATAATTCAGAATCTAAATTCTGAATAGATGAGGTACGTGCAAGAACACACAAGATCTTAAAGGAATAGTTCATTGAAAAATGAACATTTTGTTTTCGACCCCACTGATTTTCATTTTATGGACGACAGCAGTTGGTACATTTTTTCAAAGTATCTTCTTATGTGTGCCACAAGGCCTTGTGTGGGGGAAAAGTGCACTTTTAATTGTATTCAATTTGATTAAATGTGCCCTTTCTAGTGTACTTCAAATCTTTAAAGACACTACCTGCAGATAATATAAGGATGAAATAAAAGCCCACTAAAGTGTACATGAAGATTACACTTTCATGACTGCTTCTAAACTCACTTAAGTACACAAAGGTGCACTTTGTAATAATGTCAAATTAAACATTCAATATTACATTTAAAGTAAATATTAAAATAGTATTTTAATATACTAAATTACAATTTCATCAATTTCAATTTTCCATAAAAGTTGCATTATTTAAAATATATTTTAGTTTACCATAAATGCTTGTTAGTACGTTCACTTTAACCATATTCAAAGACAACAGAAGTAATTATAAAATTACATGTAAAGATGTACTTTAGTGCTACATAAGTGAATCAAAAAAACACTCTAAAGTTCAGCTAATTGTATTTAATATAAATTAATTTAATGCATTTTCATATGCAATTAAGTGGTGTCCAAAAACATTACATGCAGTTTGCACTTATTGGGCCTCATTCATCAAACACGAGCAGAACTCATTTTTGTGTAAATCGTTCGTAAAGCCGTTCTGACGTAAACTTTCGAATTCATGAAAATGTTCGTATTTTCAAAATGTTAGTTGATACGAAAGAAATGTACACCTGCTCCCTACCACGTGTAAATGGTGGGTAAAACGTTCTGTTCTTTTTGGCAAACTGATGACACTGAATTTTGATGCACTGCCATAATAATTACAAGTTAATTTGCCCTTGCCCTCTTTTTTATTTTTAAATTTTTAATTAATTACTTATTTTTTTGCAGCTAACTTGATCATTGTAAAACGCAGCGCTCGTCACGGACACTATTTACCCAGCCGTAAATAGAGGAGGGGCGGGACAAATACCTAACCATCCTACTTGTACAACGACTGCCTACAACGATGGAGAAGTCAATATTACTGGTTACTGCTTTATTATATTTAGTAAAATTCTTAAAAATGAGATACTAGTAGGCTAATACGTTGCCGCCGTTAATATTCCATACCATAGCAACTAAAGCGTCCCAGCTGGAAAAACACTGCCACCAAAGCGTTCTCAAGCGCCACCAGCTGGTCGTTTTAAGAAGAGTGCCTGACATTTTTTCAGCTGGCTAAAAACTCTTTGGTGGTCACTCATTATTTAATATTTATTGTTAGGCATATGGCCTAGTCTTTTTTGCATTTATGCAATATACTGGAGTCAAGCCTGAGAAAGTAGACCAGAATATACCACTGCGTTCCTGAACACGCAATTTGCGTAGCTGTCATTTATAGGTGGGGATTATGCTAATTGTGAATGAGCGTGCACGAGTGCCCTATTACGAATGATTGGAATTCATTAACATACAAATGTTTAACTATCAAATCGGACATTTACGAAGAGTTTGTGAATCCGGAGGAGTTTTCGGGAAGGTCTGTTTTACGCGCAAATTACTCCGAATTTACTCATATATTTACGCAAGTTTCATGAATGAGGCCCATTGTGAGTATATTCTTTTAATGTATATTATTTCTGTAATTAGCACTTTTTTTTTAAATTATGCTGAATTATGCTGATGCTCATTTTCGTGAGCACTTATAAATAAGGGCAATTCCCACTGAATTGTTTTTCTTTACACTTCTGCTTTTGTACTACTTTTGAAATTCAGTACTGCTGAAACTGATCGTGCTTTTCCTCATTTGTACATCTATTGGGTAAAAGCATCTGTTAAAGGGGTCATCGGATGCCCATTTTCCACAAGTTGATATGATTCTTTAGGGTCTTAATGGAAAGTCTGTAACATAGTTTGGTTAAAATTTCTCAATGGTAGTGTAAAAAACACTTTTTACCCTGTCAAAAACAGCTCTTTTCAGAGCGCGCAGTTTTGTAGCATTTTCCTTTAAATGTTAATGAGCTATGCTGACCCCGCCCCTCGCTTCCGAGCCGCTCTCTGAGGGACTGTTTACTTTAGCTGCATTCATCGTGAAACTTGCTAATTAGCACATTATTAGGAAAGGCAATTTGCAAAGATTCTTTAAAAAACCTTATACTCACTTCTTCTGTAGATGAGGCTGGATCATGAATAATTCACGCGAACATAGATGCATTTATGTAGATCGGGGGCGCATTCCCTTCAGAAACAATGTAATCCACTGCGAGTTCAGCGGCTCAGATGTCGGGAGTAAATGACGACTGCTATGTTCATTATTACACCCATCAACAGAACTCCTCAATCGCTTAGGAGTCATTCTTGTCTACATCTGCTCCGGCGGTGAAAGAATGGCGGACAGCTCACTCAGGGCGGGTCTAAGGTAAGACGCCAGTTCAATCTGTGCTGAAATGCTACTGTCAATCAAACTATTGTGGGAGGGGCCTGTTTTTGTGATGTCACACAGACAGGCATCTGAGATCGGCTCGATTTGAGAAAGGGGTAAAGATTTGAGTAGATGATAAAAATCCACCCAGTGTTTCTTTTTAATTACAGGGTGGCTGTGTACACACACTGCCAACACACATTTCAGTTCAAGCAACTTGTAAAAGTGCATGTAGCATCCTATGACCCCTTTAAATTATTAAACTGAAAATGTCATCACACCATTTGACCAAAATCTTTAAATGGCATGTCCTATTTGCCTGTCTGTGGGTGAGAGTGACGCAGTGAGAGAGTGATTGTTTCAGACAGAACACAGAACGAAGGTTCTGATATCTTACAGTGTGATTTATCACTGTCAGTTCTGCTTTCACACTGTCTGATCACATCTTATGCCTGTCAGCCTGCGCTATTCAGTGGAGCCAAAAACACCATTTCACACACCGCTTCAGTTCTTGCTCTAAATATGCTCAAAGCATCCTTCATTTCAAGAATGACCGGCAGTCTTAAATTGTAAACGGTCTTAAATAGTTTCTTTAGTTTTAAAGAAGTGTGTGTGTGTGTGTGTGTGTTTCATGGCATCTCTAACCTGTGTCTCCCCAGCCTGTGATGTAGCAGTTGGCAATGCCCTTTGGCACTCTTTCCCTCCGCATTGGCAGGCAGGCGGGCAGCACGGAGCGGCTCAGTGTGACGCAGTGGCCCGTGACACCCCGGTGAGCTCTGTGGCCAGACACGCGCACCAGTGCCAGGTCGTAGTCATTGCTGTCAGCGCGGTAGCGCGGGTGAAGGACGATCTTCTCCACGCCATACTCTTCCTCATACTCCTCAGGAACCAAAGAGTGATAATCACCCACACGAACCTTATACAGCCCAGTGCTGTTACCGTACCTAAGAAAGAGCACATACCAGACCCATAACTAAACCTCAGGCTAGTGACTGTCAGGTATATTGGTAAGACCTCACTAACTGCCCAATAACCATGACTAGTTTTTAACAGATGGTGATTAACAGAACTGTTTGATTAACTAGGTGATTAACAGAACTGTTTTTATGCACAATATATTGTTACCATATTTGTTATCAACTGATATTAAGAGGTTATTTTTTATTTAAGGTGGATACTGGATATACACTAAAAAGTTTGTGGTCGTAAGATTTAAAAAAGAAAAAGAAAAAGAAAAAAAATTAATACTGTTATTCAGCAAGAATGCATTAAATTCATCAAAAGTGACAAGCATTTGCCATTTTCTATTTCAAATAAATGCTTTTCTTTTTAACTTTCTATTCAACGACTCTTAAGAAAATGTATTACAGTTTCTACAAAAAATATTAACCAGAAGAAAAGTTTCTTTAGCACCAAATCAGTATATTTGAATGATTTCTAATGTATCATGTGACACTGAAGACTAATATTAATGCAGAAAATTCAGCCTTTCCACCACAGGAATATATATACAGTGGGTACGGAAAGTATTCAGACCCCCTTAAATTTGTCACTCTTTGTTATATTGCAGCCATTTGCTAAAATCATTTAAGTTAATTTTTTTTCCTCAGTAATGTACACACAGCACCCCATATTGACAGACATTTTTGCAGATTTATTAAAAAAGAAAAACTGAAATATCACATGGTCCTAAGTATTCAGACCTTTGCTGTGACACTCATATATTTAACTCAGGTGCTGTCCATTTCTTCTGATCATCCTTGAGATGGTTCTACACCTTCATTTGAGTCCAGCTGTGTTTGATTATACTGATTGGACTTGATTAGGAAAGCCACACACCTGTCTATATAAGACCTTACAGCTCACAGTGCATGTCAGAGCACGAATCTCGTGGATTACAATTTGCAACTAGACGGATGTACGGTTACTTCCTCTACAGTCAAAAATCTGGGTGTTATATTAGATAGCAACTTGTCTTTTGAAAATCATATTTCCCATGTTACAAAAACAGCATTCTTCCATCTTAGAAACATTGCCAAGTTACGAAACATGATACCTGTTTCTGATGCAGAAAAGCTAGTTCATGCATTCATGACCTCTAGACTGGACTATTGTAATGCACTGCTAGGTGGTTGTCCTGCATCTTCAATAAACAAGCTACAGGTAGTCCAAAATGCAGCGGCTAGAGTCCTTACCAGGTCAAGAAAATATGATCATATTACGCCAATTTTACAGTCTCTGCACTGGCTACCTATTAAGTTCCGTATCAGTTACAAAATATTATTACTTGCCTATAAGGCCCTTAATGGGTTAGCTCCTGTGTACCTAACTAGTCTTCTACCACGCTACAATCCATCACGCTCCCTAAGATCGCAAAATTCTGGACTTTTGGTAGTACCTAGGATATCAAAGTCAACTAAAGGAGGTAGAGCTTTTTCGCATTTGGCTCCTAAACTCTGGAATAGCCTTCCTGATAACGTTCGGGGTTCAGGCACTCTCTCTCTGTTTAAATCTAGATTAAAGACACATCTCTTCGGCCAAGCATTCAAATAATGCATCTCATAATCTCGTACTGCAGTTACAGTGGGTACGGAAAGTATTCAGACCCCTTTAAATTTTTCACTCTTTGTTATATTGTAGCCATTTGCTAAAATCATTTAAGTTTATTTTTTTTCCTCATTAATGTACACACAGCACCCCATATTGACAGAAAACCACAGAATTGTTGACATTTTTGCAGGTTTATTAAAAAAGAAAAACTGAAATATCACATGGTCCTAAGTATTCAGACCTTTGCTGTGACACTCATATATTTAACTCAGGTGCTGTCCATTTCTTCTGATCATCCTTGAGATGGTTCTACACCTTCATTTGAGTCCAGCTGTGTTTGATAATACTGATTGGACTTGATTAGGAAAGCCACACACCTGTCTATATAAGACCTTACAGCTCACAGTGCATGTCAGAGCAAATTAGAATCATGAGGTCAAAGGAACTGCCTGAAGAGCTCAGAGACAGAATTGTGGCAAGGCACAGATCTGGCCAAGGTTACAAAAAAATTTCTGCTGCACTTAAGGTTCCTAAGAGCACAGTGGCCTCCATAATCCTTAAATGGAAGACGTTTGGGATGACCAGAACCCTTCCTAGAGCTGGCCGTCCGGCCAAACTGAGCTATCGGGGGAGAAGAGCCTTGGTGAGAGAGGTAAAGAAGAACCCAAAGATCACTGTGGCTGAGCTCCAGAGATGCAGTCGGGAGATGGGAGAAAGTTGTAGAACGTCAACCATCATTGCAGCCCTCCACCAGGTCTCCTCAGTGCAAGACACATGAAAAAACACCTGAAGGACTCCAAGATGGTGAGAAATAAGATTCTCTGGTCGGATGAGACCAAGATAGAACTTTTTGGCCTTAATTCTAAGCGGTATGCGTGGAGAAAACCAGGCACTGCTCATCACCTGTCCAATACAGTCCCAACAGTGAAGCATGGTGGTGGCAGCATCATGCTGTGGGGGTGTTTTTCAGCTGCAGGGACAAGACGACTGGTTGCAATCGAGGGAAAGATGAATGCGGCCAAGTACAGGGATATCCTAGACGAAAAAACCTTCTCCAGAGTGCTCAGGACCTCAGACTGGGCCAAAGGTTTACCTTCCAACAAGACAATGACCATAAGCACACAGCTAAAATAACGAAGGAATGGCTTCACAACAACTCTGTGACTGTTCTTGAATAGCCCAGCCAGAGCCCTGACTTAAACCCAATTGAGCATCTCTGGAGAGACCTAAAAATGGCTGTCCACCAACATTTACCATCCAACCTGACAGAACTGGAGAGGATCTGCAAGGAGGAATGCCAGAGGATCCCCAAATCCAGGTGTGAAAAACTTGTTGCATCTTTCCCAAAAAAACTCATGGCTGTATTAGATCAAAAGGATGCTTCTACTAAATACTGAGCAAAGGGTCTGAATACTTAAGACCATGTGATAGTTCAGTTTTTCTTTTTTAATAAATCTGCAAAAATGTCAACAATGCTGTGTTTTTCTGTCAATATGGGGTGCTGTGTGTACATTAATGAGGAAAAAAAATGAACTTAAATGATTTTAGCAAATGGCTGCAATATAACAAAGAGTGAAAAATTTAAGGGGGTCTGGATACTTTCTGTACCCACTGTATATAATTTCAAAATATATTGAAATAGAAAACAATTATTTTAAATTGTTGTAATATTTCACAATATATTTTACTGCATTGTTTTTTTTCATAAATGCAACTTTGCTGAGCATATAAAACTGGAAAAGCATTTGAAAATCTTATGGACCCCCAACTTTTGAACTGTAGTGTATATCAGACAATAATAGATATTTGTGCAAGCTTATTCACTATTTGAGTTTTATCTAGATTTGATCTATTTTATCTAGATTACCTTTGCCATCATCTAACGCTCACTTAAAGTTAAAAACATTAATAACACTGTTTAATGTATTTTTCAAATCTTAAAATGAGTATCTGTTTTCAAACTGTGAATTTTGTAACTGTGACAATTGTGAAAATTCACTTGTAGCATTTAAAATGACTGATTTTGGGGTTTAGTGTTTTAATTTTCATTTAAGCAAAATAGCATAGGCCATTAACATTGTAATAAAGCAATAAAATAAACGAGAGAGAGGGCATACAAACAGAACACATTCAGCAAGACTGAATGCAACTGAACCAAACACAGTGAATTTATTTTCAGACATGGATAAGGGACACAGCACAGCAGCGTAACACATTATCAGAAGATGATTTATGACTTCTCGATATGCCACTCACAAACGCCCTCACATGACAAATCAGGTCCCTTCCTCAGGAAGTTCATGTCAGCCTATCTTATGGACCCAAAGCCGAACCATGTGCACTCACACACACAAACACACGCTTACAAAAGCACACTCACAGTCAGTTGGTGACAACAGATATACAGGAAGTTTTCTTTCTTCATAAACCCAACACCATGACATCACACCCACAAAGGTCTTCGCATGAAAGGGAAAGTCTCCAGTGCTTGCCCGTCTTTAATACTGTAAGCTTTCTTTACTGGTGAGACTGACACATCTCTTCAAAGAAAGTTTTCAAACTAGGGTCTGAAGACCCCAAAGGAGCTACAAGAGGACCAATAGAAACATTAAAGGGGTCATATGATGCTATTTTAAAGATCATTATTTTGTGTATTTGGTGTAACAGAATATGTTGACATGCTTTAATGTTCAAAAAACACATTATTTTTCAAATACTTTGAAATAGTTTTACCATCAGTTCAAGTCCGAAAGGGCAAGAGTCTCGTGACAGACACAGTGATGATGCAGTACACAAGCCGTGGTTAAGACAGCTGACGTGCTATGATTTCTGACAGACAGTTCACTCTCCTGTGATGTGATTTAAAACAAAAATTTATTTTTTGTTATAAATAAATCTTAACCAATGATTCCTAATTTCATCTACTTCCGGAAGGCCAAATAAAGTGCTTTTGCTTTCGCACTGAAACACACAGCGTCTCCCTGACATGCTGCTTCAACACTAACTGCGGTTACTGAAACCATGCCTTCTTTCTTTGCGTGAACATTTGGGCGGCATTATGCTAATATTTCCACATAGTGAGGTAGATATGTGGGGGCGTGTTAGAACGAGGCGTTTTAGGTAGGCGTGGCTGACTCTTAACTTTTATAAGGAATATCTCTTTGGATTTGAGACTTTAGTCTTTGCAACTTTACAGATCTTGTTTATGCACCAAGAGCTTGTAACACTCCAAAGAGAAAGGAAAACTTGAAATCGCATCATATGACCCCTTTAAAAAAGGGGGGGGGGGATTAAAGTATACTGTATATTATCATATAATAAATTACATAAATTATATAATAAATTTCATATAAATAATATATATTTAAATATATAAATAAATAAAAGTACAAAAAATTATATAAAAGATAAGAAAATCATGTGACATTCACATTTAAATTTGATTGACAGCTGATTTTATTTTTCTCATTATTTTTCTTAATTTTTTATACATATAACAGTATTCTAATGATGTGTGCAATGTCTGCTAATTTAATAGTACATAAATATTTTCTAAATATTTTGAAAAATACTGAAATATTTAATACAATATTTTTTTATTTTTTTTTTTGCGTACAAATGTTTCTTTATAACCATGAAAATATGCACAAATATACTGTAGATGACCATATTTTAATAAGGGGGTCCCTTGTAATAGGATTCTTCTATTTGGTTTGTTTTTTTGTTTTTTTTTAAGTTTGAAAACCCCTGTCATAGAATACTATATATACTGTGAGCGACTTTGTGTGTGTGTGTGTGTGTGTGTGTGCCCTCCTGTCTGCTTGTTAGTGATTGAAAACATTGCTGTGTAATGGAAATATGTATGTTGTGCCAGAGAGAGAGACCACAGTGTCCCGTTACACAGTCAGGTCTTTTCTGGAAATGGATCTGCCCTGTCCGGAATGACACTCTTGGTCTGGCAGCAGGATCAGCAGCACATTCCCAAAGCCTCATTCTGGAAAGAGCAGTTCTGAGCCTGACACTGTATATATTACACTTCTAAGACTCACAATCAACTTTAATCCTTACTGTAGTACTGATCTGAATGAGGTTATTAAAAGGTTATTCCGTCTGAGACACGGCCAAGCAGGCAGTGCTCCGACATGCTGCACTTGAACCCAACTTTGAATCTGGATCATCTTCCAATAACTACCACCACCCATTCTCCTAGAGTTAGCGGTTACCTCTCCACCATCTTATGACCAGTAGTCTATTATAAAATGTATTTTATATTGATAATGATAATGAATCAGTTATTAATAATTTACAATTATGAGTTTATTTGATAAAAAATACAGTAAAAACACCGCAATATTGCTTAATATTCTTACTATTTAAAATAACTGTTTTGTATTTTAAAATGTGATGCAAAGCTGAATTTTCAGCATCATTACTCCAGTCTTCAGTGTCTCAAGATCCTTCAGAAATCATTCTAATATGCTGATTTGCTGCTCAAGAAACATTTCTCATTATAAAGTTGAAAACAACTGCATTTATTTTAAATAAAAATCTTTTGTAACATTATGTCTTTACTTTTGATCCCTTTAATGGATCCTTGCTATATTATTTTCTATTAAAAAAATCTTACTGACCCCAAACTAAAGTGGTGACCTGCGATTTCCACCTGATTTAACCTATAAAATGTATTGGTGTAAATTTATGTATTTAGGTTTATACAGCAATCTTAAATAAAAAAATTTGAGCAGTTAACTGAGATGTTAGTTTTTAGGTTACCTTTTTTTTCAGTGTGCATTCATATATTCTAAAACTTTTCATGACTTTCCTTTTTTTTTCCTTTTAAAGTTTGTAGTTCAACTAATGACTATTTTAGGCCTAGAAATTAACATTTTAAATGTTAAACTTATAACAGCATTACTAAATTATTCGTTTTTTTAAAGATTGACTCACCTGATTTAACCTATAAAATGTATTGGTGTAAATTTATGTATTTAGGTTTATACAGCAATCTTAAATAAAAAAATTTGAGCAGTTAACTGAGATGTTAGTTTTTAGGTTACCTTTTTTTTCAGTGTGCATTCATATATTCTAAAACTTTTCATGACTTTCCTTTTTTTTTCCTTTTAAAGTTTGTAGTTCAACTAATGACTATTTTAGGCCTAGAAATTAAAATTTTAAATGTTAAACTTATAACAGCATTACTAAATTATTCGTTTTTTTAAAGATTGACTTAAATGAGCATTCTTAATCTGACATCAAATGGAATTTAAAATTAGCTTTCACAATGAAATATCTAATTTCAGCTGATACGAAAATAAAAAAAATCTCTTTAACTGGCCGATAACCGATAAAGTAGTTCAGTACTCTATGAATCGGTAGCTCACCACACATTTGCTGACTTGTCAAGCTGGATCTGTTGACAGCTCTCAAACTCTTCCGTTGTACATTATGGCAGTTCCGTCATTAGGGCTGACTTTAGCGTATTGCTTTCCAAATCCTTTAATACCACGCCGGTTGTAACCCCAGAGTTGAATTAATGTTGGCCAACAACTGGGCACACAGCATAAAAATAGTTTAGCGCTAATGTGTGTGTGTGTGTGTATGTGTGTGTGTGTGTGTGTGTGTGTGTGAGAGTGTTTGTACATGCTATTTTTGCACAAATGTCATGTAACCCTCCGTAAACTCGGAAGTGAGAGACTAACTTTAGTCCTCTTGAGCTAAATGATCTCAAATGATTTAAAACAACTGTTATGCTGTTCTGCATGCTATTAATTGCAAATTGAAAAAGTGAGTGTATGTGTCTGAGGAATAAGAGGGAGGGGGCCACAAAGCTATCTAGATTTATAGCTGTGTGGTGTGTGTGTGAATGTGAAGGAGAACATGTAACTAGAGGAAACTTTAGCAGTAGTCTGATGTCATGGATCATATTTTGAAGGCTCAGTGCTTGGACTGGTTGATAAAAAACAGATTCAATCTTACTTAAAACGCTTGCACTGCCAAAATCTCTACTAAGACCCTATTTTTTAAATGCAACCCTAAATGGTTTAGGAAACTGCCACTAACATACATTTTTCACAGTAATGTGGAAGTGCAGCACAGGTCTGAACTGAAGAGAGATCATTTACCAGACTGGTACTTATGGGAAGCAGGAAGTGTTTGTGTGGACATGTTTTTATTGCTTTTCCTCTGGCCTACTATTATTATTCTTCCTTAATGTGAACAGCTATAACATTTTATCCCTCTGGTGAAAACTCATCAAACGATGCATGAAGGGTCTGTGGCTAACTGCATGTAGTGTACTTTTGGGATGGATGGGATGTACCGTTGCCTAGCAACAGGCGCTCAAGTTTACAATATTCAAAACATCAGCCCTGCAGCCCTGTTTGAGCTTGAGACTTAAGATTTCTCTTGAGAGTTTGTCCTTATCCATAATATCTGACTTTATTTCTTTATTTTAAATTATTACTTTGGGAATTTAGCTCCCGTGGATCTACAAATGTGAGATTTCAATGCAAGTCCATAGACAGTTAAATGTGGGCTATCTTTTCTACAAATACTTTAAGCAAATGACTTAGTTTGCCCAGAGTGCTCCAAAATCTAAAACAAGACTCCCGAAGAAGGCAATCCACATTTGTGTAATTTTTAGGAAAAGAGAGATGTTTGCAAATATTTGGCATAGCAGTGGTAAAAATGATGTAGATGAAGTCAACCACACAACTGACTTCCATTTGTTCCAAACCTGTATGAGTTATGTTGAACATAAAAGAAGATATTTTGAAGAAGGTGGGTAGCCAAACAGTTGATGGTCCTCACTGACTTCCATAGTAGGGGAAAAAATACTGTGGAAGTCAATGAGGACCAGAAACTGTTTGAAATTCAAACAAGTTTGGAATAACTTGAGGGTGAGTAAATGATGACAGAATTTTCATTTCGTTTGGGTAAACTTTCCCTTTAAGCTTTACATTACATTTTAATTGTAACTAAATTGTAATAAATTTTAACATATTGAGAGACAAAATGAAACATTTAGCTGAAATTTAGCTTTTACTGTAACTCGAGCTGTTTGAGGTTATCTTGATATTATAAATTATATATGGCATATTGTTATTCTTCTCACAAAATGTACCTTGTAGAATTGGTGGAGCCCCTGCAGTACTGAGTTAAAAAGAGTTAACTGATAAATTGTTCAACAGAGTGTCATCAGAGGAAACTAAGTAAAACATGAAATTTTACAGTGATTTTACATCTACTTCATTGCAACAGCTTCCTACACAATCTGGATTCTGTTAATTGTTCCTCGCTCTTATATTTTGTATTATTGTATTATCGCTTTTGACATTTTATTTGAAACAGGAACAGGTTATTACTGGTTGGAAATTAGTTTTCAGAAAGAAAACAAATATTTTGTTATGTTTATTACATAATTATGTAATTTTGCTTCAAGTATATTTATTTAAACATTGTTTTAAGGATGCTTAGACATAAACTGTATTAATTCATTTTATTATATTAATAATATTATAAATTAATGTATTTATAAAAAATTATTTAAAAAAATTAAAAGTAAGATCAGAAATTAATTCATAAAAAATTTTCTCTTTTTTTGCAATGTAACAGATTATGTCAGGGGAAATGTGCAACAACCAGTGCTGTACAGCTGACAACATGTTTTATTACAACCTGATCTTTTTGTATTTTAACAGAAAGGTGATTCCTTATATACAGTATCTTTACTGAATGGAGAACATTTTGGTTTGCTTGCTCTGCCTCTCTTACTGAATTTGAATTATTATTTAATTATGTTTGTTTTGCAGCTGGAATGATTAAGAGTGTTTATTTGCAAGTCACACATGATTACATAACTAGACACAGGATACAGAGGAAGTGTGGGACAATTAGAAATATGTTTTGTTTGTATTTCAGGCTATTTTGTGTTATCTAGCTCTGTGAGTCACAGTGGAAAACTGGAAACACAACAAAGAAGTGTGTGTATATGTTTGTGTGTGTGGGTAGGTGGGTGGACTTTATTTAAGCCTTGCAGATGTGATAGAGAATGAAGATGTACCTGTCCATATTTATGTTTGTGTGTACCTCTTAAAGCAGTGAGCAGAGGTCAGGATCCAGCAGCTGCTGATCAAAGTGGCTCCACATAACAAGCGTCCATCTGCCTGAGACCCTCGCAAGCGCACAGCTGCCTGCCACGGCCAGCCCCCACTAGACACACACACACACACAATCAATTTGCTCTGCACATTCATTTTCTCATTCCAACCACATATACAATTCATCTGAAGTGTCGTTTGTTATGTCAAAAATGTTTGTATACATTTTGACCCTCTCTGCTTACCGTAGCGAGTTCTCCCCGCCTATTATTCTCTTCTGACGGGTATGAGAGGGTCTTATACCACACATGGAGCCCACTGCCTCTGCAACATAATACAAACACGTATTTCTATAAACCATGCGTGAGGGAATCTCACGAAATCTGTTAGGAACACCAGCCTTGGTCTTATTTCACAGAAAATCAAAACAAGTTCATAAAAATTAGGGCTGTAGCTAACGGTTATTTTAGTAATCGAGTATTCTACAGATTATTCTATCGATTAATCGAGTAATCGGGTAAGAAGTAATTTTTTTATTAAAGAGCAATCCTAAATATACAAGAGATAATAAGATAGATCTCTTAAAATAAACAACTAATTTGTTTTCTTTTTAGAAAAATTTACATTTGTATTGCTGAAATTGCATAATAACAGTGAAAACTAAACATTTAATTTCATTGCCAAATTACATTCAAAATGCTCATTCATTCAGAAACGAATCACCGCTGTGTTGCTAGGAGACACACAAAGGTTCTGTGTGTAATAATTTTGTTGGCATAAAACACAATATTAAGTTCTCAATTATTGAACTGTTGTATAAAATTCATTATCACATTTGTACTCGTGCTATTTGGGACAAAAAAGCACTCGTGTGAAATTGCACTTGTTGCTCGTGTGATATTGCTGAACTATTTCATATGATATAAATATGAAACAAAACCTCATACAAGAGCATTTTTTCTCCCAATCTCTTGAATTTTAGGGGCATATAACTGCATTCTATGCGCTACATCACACAGTGAGTTGTTGTCTGCATGTTCGTCACCAAACAAATGTATGAAATGAGTTATTATGGTCTGGGGCGGGATCTTTAATTCCGTTAACAATTTTAAGGCGTTATTTTTTCCATAATTAATTCATTAATAATATTAATATGTATACCAAGATATTAATTATGTATGAAAATGCATGCACAATATAATTTATTATTTTCTCTTTCATTTTGGGGTGAAATGAGACATTCATCTGTGGATCTATGAGAGTTCAGAGACTGTTCATCTATGTTTGTGTCCAGATGTGCTTGATGGACCTAAGAATATAGTCTAGTGTTACATATAACAACACAAAAAACATTGTGTGTTTGTGTGTGTAGCTTATGTGTCTTTTGAGTTTAATGGAGAAAGCAGGCCGGATTAACTTGCATTAGAGTTATTAGATTGATAAGAATAGCATAAGTGAACCCTAAGTGATCATGAGATGGAGAGCTAAACCACATCCTTTAGAGCACACATAACACACACTCCATTTCAGCACATACAAGAGATCTGCTCAGGTGATAGTTTCCATCTTTCATTCTTCTTTCAGGTGGTTTCAAGTATTTTTACAGGTGTGAGGATCCCTAAATCTATCCTTCAAAACCACTGTCCAAGAGCCTCATCTATAAACCATAGCTAAAATTCATGTCAACGTTCAGATTTATAAAAACGGTCTTTGACTTGGAAAAGTGCTTTTCCAGGTTCTAAGCAGGCGTACACACTTTTTGGAGTCAGAGTACTGCAGTTAATTGGAAATCTAAGCAATTCTTGCCACTAGCCATTCTCAAGTAAAGGATTTGGATGTTGACTGGTGCACTTTTATATGCTAATGACATTAATTAGGAGGCATTTACAAGGCAGAGATCTGGGAACAATTTCAAGATCATTCGCGATTTATAGATTTCACATTTGGAAGAGAGGTGTACACGTTTTTTGGCGTATGTTCATTTCTCTGAATCACACATACACACATTTGAGAAAAGATGCTTTTAGATCAAATGTAGGACGGTTTCTACACAACACTGTATAAATGAGGCCCTAAGAATGTCTATTTTACAGACCATCAATTACAGTTAAGTTAGTGAATTAGATCATGTTCATTTAATTGCAGTTCTTTCAATGTGCCTTTAAAGGAACATGCCACTATTTTTGAAAATAGGCTCATTTTCCAACTCCCCTAGAGTTAAACAGTTGAGTTTTACCGTTTTCGAATCCATTCAGCCGATCTCCGGGTCTGGCGGTAGCACTTTTAGCTGTAGCTTAGCATAGATCATTGAATCTGATTAGACCGTTAGCATCTTGCTCGAAAATGACCAAAGAGTTTCGATATTTTTCCTATTTAAAACTTGACTCTTCTGTAGTTACATCATGTAATAAGACTGACGGAAAATTAAAAGTTGTGATTTTCTAGGCCGATATGACTAGGAACTATACTCTCATTCTGGCGTAATAATCAAGGAACTTTGCTGCCGTACCATGGGTGCAGCAGGCGCAATGATATTACGCAGCGCCTGAAAACTGTCCCTAGCACGCTACCTGTGCAATCAGGTGGTCACGTTGGATATGTTGACGGAAGTTAGC
>NW_015505322.1:900715-931283 GCF_001515645.1 Sinocyclocheilus grahami | reverse complement strand
GCAGTTCCGTCATTAGGGCTGACTTTAGCGTATTGCTTTCCAAATCCTTTAATACCACGCCGGTTGTAACCCCAGAGTTGAATTAATGTTGGCCAACAACTGGGCACACAGCATAAAAATAGTTTAGCGCTAATGTGTGTGTGTGTGTGTATGTGTGTGTGTGTGTGTGTGTGTGTGTGAGAGTGTTTGTACATGCTATTTTTGCACAAATGTCATGTAACCCTCCGTAAACTCGGAAGTGAGAGACTAACTTTAGTCCTCTTGAGCTAAATGATCTCAAATGATTTAAAACAACTGTTATGCTGTTCTGCATGCTATTAATTGCAAATTGAAAAAGTGAGTGTATGTGTCTGAGGAATAAGAGGGAGGGGGCCACAAAGCTATCTAGATTTATAGCTGTGTGGTGTGTGTGTGAATGTGAAGGAGAACATGTAACTAGAGGAAACTTTAGCAGTAGTCTGATGTCATGGATCATATTTTGAAGGCTCAGTGCTTGGACTGGTTGATAAAAAACAGATTCAATCTTACTTAAAACGCTTGCACTGCCAAAATCTCTACTAAGACCCTATTTTTTAAATGAAACCCTAAATGGTTTAGGAAACTGCCACTAACATACATTTTTCACAGTAATGTGGAAGTGCAGCACAGGTCTGAACTGAAGAGAGATCATTTACCAGACTGGTACTTATGGGAAGCAGGAAGTGTTTGTGTGGACATGTTTTTATTGCTTTTCCTCTGGCCTACTATTATTATTCTTCCTTAATGTGAACAGCTATAACATTTTATCCCTCTGGTGAAAACTCATCAAACGATGCATGAAGGGTCTGTGGCTAACTGCATGTAGTGTACTTTTGGGATGGATGGGATGTACCGTTGCCTAGCAACAGGCGCTCAAGTTTACAATATTCAAAACATCAGCCCTGCAGCCCTGTTTGAGCTTGAGACTTAAGATTTCTCTTGAGAGTTTGTCCTTATCCATAATATCTGACTTTATTTCTTTATTTTAAATTATTACTTTGGGAATTTAGCTCCCGTGGATCTACAAATGTGAGATTTCAATGCAAGTCCATAGACAGTTAAATGTGGGCTATCTTTTCTACAAATACTTTAAGCAAATGACTTAGTTTGCCCAGAGTGCTCCAAAATCTAAAACAAGACTCCCGAAGAAGGCAATCCACATTTGTGTAATTTTTAGGAAAAGAGAGATGTTTGCAAATATTTGGCATAGCAGTGGTAAAAATGATGTAGATGAAGTCAACCACACAACTGACTTCCATTTGTTCCAAACCTGTATGAGTTATGTTGAACATAAAAGAAGATATTTTGAAGAAGGTGGGTAGCCAAACAGTTGATGGTCCTCACTGACTTCCATAGTAGGGGAAAAAATACTGTGGAAGTCAATGAGGACCAGAAACTGTTTGAAATTCAAACAAGTTTGGAATAACTTGAGGGTGAGTAAATGATGACAGAATTTTCATTTCGTTTGGGTAAACTTTCCCTTTAAGCTTTACATTACATTTTAATTGTAACTAAATTGTAATAAATTTTAACATATTGAGAGACAAAATGAAACATTTAGCTGAAATTTAGCTTTTACTGTAACTCGAGCTGTTTGAGGTTATCTTGATATTATAAATTATATATGGCATATTGTTATTCTTCTCACAAAATGTACCTTGTAGAATTGGTGGAGCCCCTGCAGTACTGAGTTAAAAAGAGTTAACTGATAAATTGTTCAACAGAGTGTCATCAGAGGAAACTAAGTAAAACATGAAATTTTACAGTGATTTTACATCTACTTCATTGCAACAGCTTCCTACACAATCTGGATTCTGTTAATTGTTCCTCGCTCTTATATTTTGTATTATTGTATTATCGCTTTTGACATTTTATTTGAAACAGGAACAGGTTATTACTGGTTGGAAATTAGTTTTCAGAAAGAAAACAAATATTTTGTTATGTTTATTACATAATTATGTAATTTTGCTTCAAGTATATTTATTTAAACATTGTTTTAAGGATGCTTAGACATAAACTGTATTAATTCATTTTATTATATTAATAATATTATAAATTAATGTATTTATAAAAAATTATTTAAAAAAATTAAAAGTAAGATCAGAAATTAATTCATAAAAAATTTTCTCTTTTTTTGCAATGTAACAGATTATGTCAGGGGAAATGTGCAACAACCAGTGCTGTACAGCTGACAACATGTTTTATTACAACCTGATCTTTTTGTATTTTAACAGAAAGGTGATTCCTTATATACAGTATCTTTACTGAATGGAGAACATTTTGGTTTGCTTGCTCTGCCTCTCTTACTGAATTTGAATTATTATTTAATTATGTTTGTTTTGCAGCTGGAATGATTAAGAGTGTTTATTTGCAAGTCACACATGATTACATAACTAGACACAGGATACAGAGGAAGTGTGGGACAATTAGAAATATGTTTTGTTTGTATTTCAGGCTATTTTGTGTTATCTAGCTCTGTGAGTCACAGTGGAAAACTGGAAACACAACAAAGAAGTGTGTGTATATGTTTGTGTGTGTGGGTAGGTGGGTGGACTTTATTTAAGCCTTGCAGATGTGATAGAGAATGAAGATGTACCTGTCCATATTTATGTTTGTGTGTACCTCTTAAAGCAGTGAGCAGAGGTCAGGATCCAGCAGCTGCTGATCAAAGTGGCTCCACATAACAAGCGTCCATCTGCCTGAGACCCTCGCAAGCGCACAGCTGCCTGCCACGGCCAGCCCCCACTAGACACACACACACACACAATCAATTTGCTCTGCACATTCATTTTCTCATTCCAACCACATATACAATTCATCTGAAGTGTCGTTTGTTATGTCAAAAATGTTTGTATACATTTTGACCCTCTCTGCTTACCGTAGCGAGTTCTCCCCGCCTATTATTCTCTTCTGACGGGTATGAGAGGGTCTTATACCACACATGGAGCCCACTGCCTCTGCAACATAATACAAACACGTATTTCTATAAACCATGCGTGAGGGAATCTCACGAAATCTGTTAGGAACACCAGCCTTGGTCTTATTTCACAGAAAATCAAAACAAGTTCATAAAAATTAGGGCTGTAGCTAACGGTTATTTTAGTAATCGAGTATTCTACAGATTATTCTATCGATTAATCGAGTAATCGGGTAAGAAGTAATTTTTTTATTAAAGAGCAATCCTAAATATACAAGAGATAATAAGATAGATCTCTTAAAATAAACAACTAATTTGTTTTCTTTTTAGAAAAATTTACATTTGTATTGCTGAAATTGCATAATAACAGTGAAAACTAAACATTTAATTTCATTGCCAAATTACATTCAAAATGCTCATTCATTCAGAAACGAATCACCGCTGTGTTGCTAGGAGACACACAAAGGTTCTGTGTGTAATAATTTTGTTGGCATAAAACACAATATTAAGTTCTCAATTATTGAACTGTTGTATAAAATTCATTATCACATTTGTACTCGTGCTATTTGGGACAAAAAAGCACTCGTGTGAAATTGCACTTGTTGCTCGTGTGATATTGCTGAACTATTTCATATGATATAAATATGAAACAAAACCTCATACAAGAGCATTTTTTCTCCCAATCTCTTGAATTTTAGGGGCATATAACTGCATTCTATGCGCTACATCACACAGTGAGTTGTTGTCTGCATGTTCGTCACCAAACAAATGTATGAAATGAGTTATTATGGTCTGGGGCGGGATCTTTAATTCCGTTAACAATTTTAAGGCGTTATTTTTTCCATAATTAATTCATTAATAATATTAATATGTATACCAAGATATTAATTATGTATGAAAATGCATGCACAATATAATTTATTATTTTCTCTTTCATTTTGGGGTGAAATGAGACATTCATCTGTGGATCTATGAGAGTTCAGAGACTGTTCATCTATGTTTGTGTCCAGATGTGCTTGATGGACCTAAGAATATAGTCTAGTGTTACATATAACAACACAAAAAACATTGTGTGTTTGTGTGTGTAGCTTATGTGTCTTTTGAGTTTAATGGAGAAAGCAGGCCGGATTAACTTGCATTAGAGTTATTAGATTGATAAGAATAGCATAAGTGAACCCTAAGTGATCATGAGATGGAGAGCTAAACCACATCCTTTAGAGCACACATAACACACACTCCATTTCAGCACATACAAGAGATCTGCTCAGGTGATAGTTTCCATCTTTCATTCTTCTTTCAGGTGGTTTCAAGTATTTTTACAGGTGTGAGGATCCCTAAATCTATCCTTCAAAACCACTGTCCAAGAGCCTCATCTATAAACCATAGCTAAAATTCATGTCAACGTTCAGATTTATAAAAACGGTCTTTGACTTGGAAAAGTGCTTTTCCAGGTTCTAAGCAGGCGTACACACTTTTTGGAGTCAGAGTACTGCAGTTAATTGGAAATCTAAGCAATTCTTGCCACTAGCCATTCTCAAGTAAAGGATTTGGATGTTGACTGGTGCACTTTTATGACATTAATTCATTAATTAGGAGGCATTTACAAGGCAGAGATCTGGGAACAATTTCAAGATCATTCGCGATTTATAGATTGGAAGAGAGGAAGAGAGGTGTACAAGTTTTTTGGCGTATGTTCATTTCTCTGAATCACACATACACACATTTGAGAAAAGATGCTTTTAGATCAAATGTAGGACGGTTTCTACACAACACTGTATAAATGAGGCCCTAAGAATGTCTATTTTACAGACCATCAATTACAGTTAAGTTAGTGAATTAGATCATGTTCATTTAATTGCAGTTCTTTCAATGTGCCTTTAAAGGAACATGCCACTATTTTTGAAAATAGGCTCATTTTCCAACTCCCCTAGAGTTAAACAGTTGAGTTTTACCGTTTTCGAATCCATTCAGCCGATCTCCGGGTCTGGCGGTAGCACTTTTAGCTGTAGCTTAGCATAGATCATTGAATCTGATTAGACCGTTAGCATCTTGCTCGAAAATGACCAAAGAGTTTCGATATTTTTCCTATTTAAAACTTGACTCTTCTGTAGTTACATCATGTAATAAGACTGACGGAAAATTAAAAGTTGTGATTTTCTAGGCCGATATGACTAGGAACTATACTCTCATTCTGGCGTAATAATCAAGGAACTTTGCTGCCGTACCATGGGTGCAGCAGGCGCAATGATATTACGCAGCGCCTACTTTTTATTTTCCGTCAGTTTTAGTACACAACGTAACTACAGAAGAGTCAAGTTTTAAATAGGAAAAATAGAGATACTCTTTGGTCATTTTCGAGCGAGATGCTAACGATCTAATCAGATTCAATGATCTGTGCTAAGCTACAGCTAAAAGTGCTACCGCCAAACCCGGAGATCTGCTGAATGAATTCGAAAAACGGTAAAACTCAACTATTTAACTCTAGGGGAGTTGGAAAATGAGCCTATTTTCAAAAAGAGTGGAGTGTTCCTTTAAGAAACAGATCATCCTAACATGAAAATTCTGTCATTCTGTCATTTTGTCTTTACAAAACCATATGAATTTCTCTCTTGTAAGAACACACAAAGAAATGTTAGACACGGTGTTTACACTCAGACAATTAGAGCAAATCCTACTGTTCTGATACTATTTAACTACCCCAGTGTTTTAATTATGTTCAGTGAAAGAAAGAAATTCATACAGGTTTGGGTAAATATCCATTTAAACCTTGCCAGTTTCACATAATTTGAATGCTGTAGCTATGAGAGGATGAAGGAGAATGTCCCACCTTTGACCTCAGGAGAATCCTTCTGTAATCCATAGTTACAAATAACACCGGCATCTTCGCTATGGCGACAGTTGTGTGTCCCAAATGGTTGTTTGATACAGTCAATCAGCGAAAGCTCCCCACCTGTGCACTTTACGTTTTCAGTGTGAATAGGCCCCTCACCTTCTCCAAAATACGCCATTACACGAGCTTTAGCCAGCCCACTGTACAAGAATGACAGTAAAAGATACATTTTGTTAAATTTTTGTACTTTTCAAAATTGTTAACTAAAACTAAATCTACAATTATTAAAATGTTTCCATTATTTCAGTAACTGATATAAGGCTAAAATAAAATATAAATATTAGATGAAAAATGTAACTTAATGAAAATTCGACACTGAAATAAAATAAAACAACTATGAGGTTGTACGCGGGTTGCCAGATTGAGGAGATGAAAAAGGAACGAGTTCAGTTGACAACGGAAGGCGACAAGCCTTAAACCAGGGGTCACCAAACTCGGTCCTGGAGGGCCAGTGTCCTGCAGAGTTTAGCTCCAGCCCTAATCAAACACACCTAAACCAGCTAATTAAGGTCTTACTAGGCATACCAGAAACTTCCATGCAGGTGTGTTTCTAGTATGCCTAGTAAGACCTTAATTAGCTGGTTCAGGTGTGTTTGATTAGGGCTGGAACTAACCTCTGCAGGACACTGGCCCTCCAGGACCCAGTTTGGAGACCCCTGCCTTAAACTGTAAGTTGATGGGTTGATTTTTATCAGAATCTACGATCTCTGACATAGTTTGTTTGATGGCTTCGATGGCTGCAGTACACTGTTTTCCCTCAACTGGCAACCCGGGGTGTTGAAATACAATTGGGTAAACTGACAGTGGGCGGAACCACACAACAAAAACAGAAATCAAAAACAGACATTCTGACACACAAAGTAGAATAACTGGCTGTATCATTGTTTTTCGGAGAAACAAGTGTGAACTTTCTAAATATCATGTTTCCTAAATATCTGCAAACATATTATGGTATTTTATGCTTTAGTACAGTCAAAAAATGACATACAGTACACCTTTGAAAACAAATAAATTAAAGCTAAATAGAATGAACTAATAAAATGTACAAAAGCACATAATAAAATTACTAAAACTTAAATGAAAGTGAAAACTGAAAATAAAAACTGAAGCTAAAATAACACTGCTGTTGTATAAAAGCTTGAGATGTGTGATGTTGCGCATAACAGCACCAATTAATTATTAATTGGTTCACCAATCAGAATCCATTTGTTAAGCTATGTTTATTTCCCTTTCTCAGTCTAAATGTGAATGATATTGTACCTACAAACATATTCAAAAACTAAACAATAAGAGATCTGTGTAGGCTCTGGGTGTATTCACTCAAGAGGAACATACAGTATATCGAAACACACACACACACATACACTGGCAAGCACAGAAGTGAGCTCATCAGATATGAGCATCAGTTACAGTGTCATAACCTGACCTCTGGCCACTCCTTCGTTGCCCGGGCGGTGTGTTTGGGATCATTGTCATGCTGAAAGACCCAGCCACGTTTCATCTTCAATGCCCTTGCTGATGGAAGGAGGTTTTCATTCAAAATATCACGATACATGGCCCCATTCATTCTTTCGTTTACACGGATCAGTCGTCCTGGTCCCTTTGCAGAAAAACAGCCCCAAAGCATGATGTTTCCACCCCCATGCTTCACAGTAGGTATGGTGTTCTTTGGATGCAACTCAGCATTGTTTCTCCTCCAAACACGACAAGTTGAGTTTTTACCAAAAAGTTCTATTTTGGTTTCATCTGACCATATGACATTCTCCCAATCCTCTTCTGGATCATCCAAATGCTCTCTAGCAAACTTCAGACGGGCCTGGACATGTACTGGCTTAAGCAGGGGGACAAGTCTGGCACTGCAGGATTTGGGTCCCTGGAGGCGCAGTGTGTTACTAGGGTAGCCTTTGTTACTTTGGTCCCAGCTCTCTGCAGGTCATTCACTAGGTCCCCCCGTATGGTTCTGGGATCATTTTGACCCCACGGGGTGAGATCTTGCGTGGAGCCCCAGATCGAGGGAGATTATCAGTGGTCTTGTATGTCTTCCATTTTCTAATAATTGCTCCCACAGTTGATTTCTTCACACCAAGCTGCTTAACTATTGCAGATTCAGTCTTCCCAGCCTAGTGCAGGTCTACAATTTTGTTTCTGGTGTCCTTTGACAGCTCTTTAGTCTTGGCCATGGTGGAGTTTGGAGTGTGACTGTTTGAGGTTGTGGACAGGTGTCTTTTATACTGATAAAAAGTTCAAACAGATGCCATTAATACAGGTAACGAGTGGAGGACAGAGGAGCCTCTTAAAGAAGAAGTTACAGGTCTGTGAGAGCCAGAAATCTTGCTTGTTTGTAGGTGACCAAATACTTATTTTACAGAGGAATTTACCAATTAATTCTTTAAAAATCCTACAATGTGATTTTCTGGATTTTTTTTCTCATTTTGTCTCTCATAGTTGAGGTATACCTATGATGAAAATTACAGGCCTCTCTCATCTTTTTAAGTGGGAGAACTTGCACAATTGGTGGCTGACTAAATACTTTTTTGCCCCACTGTATAGGCATGATTTATAACTGAACTTATAAGATCTTAAATCACTTCCAAACAAGAAAAAGAAACAGACCAGAACCTATTGCTAAATAAATCTATTGTGAAATGAATTGTCTATTGTGAAGGAGGTGAATTCTTTCTCTCTCTCTCCTCGGCATATTCTCCTCAAATACAGCAAAACAACACAAGTTTTGACATTCTTTATCAAAATGCTTTAGTAATATTTCATGAAAAATTATTATTATTAGAATAGTCATGTTTTAGCACATTACTACAACATGTTAGCTTCATCTAACATACATGGTACATCATGCTAGCAACATGCTAACAATGTCTAAAAACACTTGTTAAGAAGTACTACAGTACTAGAAACGTGGTTTGATGTGGTTTTTAGTAATCTTATGAGGTCTAATTGGCCTGGAAAGGTTTACTGGGGACTGAGCTGATTTAATATGATTTAATGAGGTTAAATGGGCTCTGAAATATGGTCTTTGTGAGATTTAATCCGAATTTCTTTCTGAAAATAAAATCTACAAACCTGAACTTTTAAAACTAATTCATACTTTCAGGCCAATATCAAAGTTTGTCATCAAACCTTACTCATTTAGTTTGTTTACTGCTTTAGTGTGTGTGTTTAAGTGTGGGTATGTGAAATTTCACGTTCATGACATTGTCAACATTTAATTATTCTACCTTTATTTTATCAGGTATCTGATTAAGATTTCTGAATGGCACGACATGACTCAACATTAGAAGACTGCTCAGATGACCCTGTTGAAGTCACCTGTAGCCCAGCTGTCTGCACACCACCTCTGCATCCCGATCCGTCCATCCGTCATCACAAACCGTCCCCCACTGGCCACCCACCAGGATCTCGACACGCCCCTCTCCCAACAAAGTGTATATAACAAAGTATTGAGATGAAATTTTGTTATTGACCAAATACTTGTTTTCCACCATAATTTGCAAATAAATTCTTTAAAAATCCTACAATGTGATTTTCTGGATTTTTTTTTCTCATTTTGTTTTTCATAGTTGAGGTATACCTATGATGAAAATTACAGGCCTCTCTCATCTTTTTAAGTGGGAGAACTTGCACAATTGGTGGCTGACTAAATACTTTTTTGCCCCACTGTATAGGCATGATTTATAACTGAACTTATAAGATCTTAAATCACTTCCAAACAAGAAAAAGAAACAGACCAGAACCTATTGCTAAATAAATCTATTGTGAAATGAATTGTCTATTGTGAAGGAGGTGAATTCTTTCTCTCTCTCTCCTCGGCATATTCTCCTCAAATACAGCAAAACAACACAAGTTTTGACATTCTTTATCAAAATGCTTTAGTAATATTTCATGAAAAATTATTATTATTAGAATAGTCATGTTTTAGCACATTACTACAACATGTTAGCTTCATCTAACATACATGGTACATCATGCTAGCAACATGCTAACAATGTCTAAAAACACTTGTTAAGAAGTACTACAGTACTAGAAACGTGGTTTGATGTGGTTTTTAGTAATCTTATGAGGTCTAATTGGCCTGGAAAGGTTTACTGGGGACTGAGCTGATTTAATATGATTTAATGAGGTTAAATGGGCTCTGAAATATGGTCTTTGTGAGATTTAATCCGAATTTCTTTCTGAAAATAAAATCTACAAACCTGAACTTTTAAAACTAATTCATACTTTCAGGCCAATATCAAAGTTTGTCATCAAACCTTACTCATTTAGTTTGTTTACTGCTTTAGTGTGTGTGTTTAAGTGTGGGTATGTGAAATTTCACATTCATGACATTGTCAACATTTAATTATTCTACCTTTATTTTATCAGGTAATCTGATTAAGATTTCTGAATGGCACGACATGACTCAACATTAGAAGACTGCTCAGATGACCCTGTTGAAGTCACCTGTAGCCCAGCTGTCTGCACACCACCTCTGCATCCCGATCCGTCCATCCGTCATCACAAACCGTCCCCCACTGGCCACCCACCAGGATCTCGACACGCCCCTCTCTCTCATTCTCTCCGCCCACCAGTCTCACAGGTACGCCTGACAGACAGGTAAAACAAAATATATGAATGCACACATGCTGCATTTCACTTTGATTAGCAGGTGGCTGTGCAGTGGTTAAAGTTCTGGATGGATGTGATTAGCTGTAGGTTTAAAATAGCAGCTGACTGCTAATATAATATAGTATAGTATAATAAATAGATATATGCATGATATACGTTATGTATAATGTATTTAAAAGGGATAGTTCACCCAAATATTAAACTTCTGTCATTTACTCACCCTCACATCAATTCAAATCTGAATGCATTCAGAAAGGAAGATATTTTGAAGAATGTTGGTAACCATACAGCTGACGGTTACCATTGACTTCCATAGTATTTTTTCCATACCATGGAAGTCAATGGCTACCACCAACTGTTTGGTCACCAACATTCTTCAAAATATCTTCTTTTGTGTTCAAGAGATGAAAGAACCTCATACAGGTTTGGAACAGCTTGAGGATGAGTAAATGATGGCAGAACTTTCATTTTTGGGTGAACTATCCCTTTAAGGAATGCAAATGAGACTCACATAAAATTGCCAAAAATTGAATTAGCACCCATTTTAGACAATATTTAGAGAAAATTCACAAATTATTTGAAACTTAAAAATGTGCATTATCCTTTAGATTTTGAAACGGGTGCCAATCATCCAAAACTGATGAACAGTGGCCAAATATCTCTAGTTCAAACCCAAGAATTGCTGATCCACAAAACACCCTCTGTGCAAAATAAAAGAAAACATGACTTACTAACCATACATTCATACACATTTGCAGCCAAAATTAATATGAATTTAACAGCAACATTTGTTTATAAAACTGATTCTAAATTCTGATTGGACAAGTAATTTATGCATACTCATGACTGCAAAATAATTGAATCTTACATGAATGTGCCAAGTTGCTTTGTTCTGTGACTAGCATGCACAGCCTACAGGCTTGTATTATTTTCCATTTACATTTACCACCTGAGTCAGTTTACAGTAACTTTAGTGCACAGCTTCTCATGGCTTATCGCTCTGCTACATATTCTGTGTTAACAAAACATGCAGCTTTATGAACATCTGCAATACTAATCATTCCTAAAGCTTAAATTTCATTTCTCACTTGTCAGCAGTTATTCAAGAACTTTTTTATTAAATAAAATTTACTTCATAAAGCCTTTAGCACCAGCGGCACACACATGCACTCACATATGATAACCATACATGCTGAAATGTTTTTTTCAGATGGTCTCTACTTTTCATCAGCTCTGTATGAGACGGCATGAAAAACACTCTAAAAATCACACTCAGACAGATTTTATTTATTTGGACATGTTTCTACTGAATGCATGTCGAGAGTGAGAACTTGAGTGTTTGTATATATACACTGGCCATCCATCTTTCATTCTTACACACTACTACCATTCAATGGTATGGAGTCGGTAAGATTTTTGAATGCTTCTGAAAGAAAGTCTCTTTTGCTAACCAAGGCTGCATTAATTGGATCAAAATACAGTAAAAAGTTCTATTATAAATTAAACAGAGTGTTAAATGTTAAACGGAGCTGAGAGTATTGCTAACTGAGATGATTTTGTGAAGGACGGGTGTTTTCCGGTCGTGTGGAAATCTGAGTTTTGTGGGCACAGACCTTTATGGATTCCATGTGGCTCACAGGCAAATAGGAACTGCATTTTTAGCTCATTCAGTGAAAAGGAAACATTATTTAAGCTCTGAGAGTTTCCCATAGAGCCACACTCACCACATTTTCATAAAGCCATCAACTTGACAAGAGGAAGCCACAGTATGTGTTGTGCGTGTGTATGTAAGATGAATTCAAGACGCAAATCAGGAGGAAACACTTAGTAATAAAAACAGTAATACAAAACAAATTGTCCCCAGAAGGTATCTGAAGAAAAACTCCATTTGGAGACATCTGGGTACGTCCTCAATAGGAAAAACGATTCATAAAATAGTTTTATTTCATTCTAAACAAAAATGCAAAAAAACAAAAACAAATTAAGGTGTAGGATTTATAAATTAAGATTTATTCACTTTAGATTTGTGTGTGTGTGTGTGTGTGTGTGTGTGTGTGTGTGTGTGTGTGTGTGTGTGTGTGTGTGTGAGTGTGTCCATATAAAAGAATACTGAAATGTGTTTGATGAGAATACTAAAAACCAGTCTTCTTTAGTTTATACACACACAAAAACACTCTCATCTGAATCCCTGTGAGTAAGACGAATTAAACAGGGAGATCTGCTCTATAAGTGAGTCTCTTGAACACATTGGCTGCTCTGTCCAAAGTCAATAAAGTTAAATCAGCCAGAGAGTGCAGGAAAAAGGACCGCAGCAAGGCATTTACACATGAACAATAGCATCTAGTGTGTGTATGTGTGTGTGTAACTGACACACTCCTCACCGGTTCCCAGTTCCAGTGCTGTCACTCAATCTCTTACTCACACTCTGTCTGGCCTGCTGCTCATAAAGATCTATTACACACACACACACTCATTCTCTTTCTCTATCTGCTGCATTTTACAAAAAGGTTCTGGGATAGAGGAGAAAACAACTCAAAGAGAAAAGCAGCAAAATAATGTGAAAAGTACTTTTTTGGTAACAAGTCACACTTAGGATATTTAATTTGCAGTGATGCACATGAATGGTTAACTCTGCAAAATAAGAATCTGTGTCTTTAATGTAGATAAAGGCAGGACAAATGTGATCTTGCAGTGTAAATGCATCCATATAGATCTGTCACAGGCTATTCTTTTGTAAATATCAATCATTCAATATACTGACAAGACAAAGAGATGCTTTTTTTTTAAATATTTTTGTTCTGCTATATTCAAATTTATGTTCTTGTAAATTCAAATTTAAAGGATTTTTTTCTTAATTAAATATGAAATATAAATTACAGTACATATTAAATAAATATCAAGTAATACAAATATTTAACACCATTGTTTTATTTGACTAAACACCACTATTTTAATTTAATCCGTTAATATTTATATTCAGTTAAGTTAATTGTTCAACCTATAGTCTGAGATAGAGCTATAATCATGCAAATTAAGTGAATTTTGTCATCTGGATGTGTAGGAGTGTTTTCCATATGTATGTGTAACTGTATGTCTGTCTGGATCAGACATGCCCAGCTCAGCAGGAGTCAGGCATGGTAAGTCTAGTGGCAGCTGTACTTGTTAAACGTCTGACTTCATGCCCTCTGACCATTAGCAGAACTCACTCGGTCTGTCTTGAGGCACACAATGCTGAATCAAAGCTGAGTCCTGATAAGATATCAGAGAGATATCTTTATACTAAAGATCTGTCTGATCATAACTCTCTTTATGGATTTTGCATAACATTTAGTTTTTTGCATAAACATTTAGTTGTACATGTAATATAACATTCAGCTGATGGACAGATCGACTTCTTCACGGGGGAATTCAGGTTTTACGTGTGTGTAAATGGGTGTACATACACCATCCTTTGTGCCACATGGGCTACAGGTGTAAAGGCATTACCACATCAACCCCATAATAGTCATCATAGCACTGAAGAGCCCATACAAAAGTATATTACCTCACATATCAGAACCCTATGGAGTGCACATGTCCTTTTGTGCCTAATTTATATATATATATACAGTATATATATATTTTTTTATTATTATTATTATTATGCTAATATCTTGACACAGTTAGTCACTGAATATTTAAAGTGTATTTTTTAATTAATATTAATAGTAATTTATTTTTTGCATTGACTGACAGTCCTAATAAATAGTCATTATATTGTTAAACATAATTTAAAATGACTGATATGCATTGAAGTTTGATTTTAATAGCATTAAATTATTATTACATTAATGCTCACAAGAACTACATGGTTAAAACCAGCTACACTGTTACCATTTTATGTTACCTTTTTTCAGTGTAAGATCGATCAACCTATCTATGTATCTATCCATCCTACCATCCATCTTCATACACAGTTTAAGCACACTAAAAGAAAGAATCTTCTGTCAGAGAATGTGTGTGAGCAACGGAAGAGAAGAAACAGTTGCTGCAACAAAGTTTGCAGAGAAAAATACTACAATGACTGATATTTCTGCAAGTTTAAGTTTCAAACTTTGGAATGGTATCTAGATTTCATAGGTCATATTAGATTTATGGCTGATGAACTTTATAATGTTTCTCCCTCTGTGTTTGAACTGTTCCCACGTCTCTAAGAAATTAGAATGTATGAACAAAGACTTTAGATATACCAAAGACGGTGCACTCCTATTACTTATGAATGGGAGAAAGTGTAACGCGCAATATGGCGGAATAGTCCCATCTTCTCAATAAAAGAGCCAATCACCATAAATTCATCGAGTCACTGCAGCTTCCGTTAGAAGTCTATATAGAAGTTGCTATAGAAACACTCAGCGTTCTGAGATGCACGCTAGGACTGTGCATGTGCACCGGCTGATCAAGCCTGAATAATACGCTTTTTTTAATGCTATTGGAGCATAAGAAACAACCTTTATGAGGCAGTTGTTTTCAGATTTCATTGGTGATTTTAAATATGAAATTTAATTGTAAGCTTGGAACAGTTTTGGAGAATTTGATGTTTCCACATTCAAAGAGATAGGAGCTGCACTTGCATCCCCGAGAGGCTTTTCAAAGATGGCCACAGAGTGAAATGACTTGCCTTAAAGGGGACTTTGGTACGAGGCAGTGTTAAAGTGTGTGTGTGTATATGTGTGTGTGTCAGAGCTCTTACTGGTGGGCACTCCGTGCCTGGAGCGTTGGGAGTTGCAGACAATGGCTACTTCTTGGTTGTGAGCGCAGTCGTGTTTGAACCAGCCCCTCCGGCTGCACTGTGTGACTGTGGGCTCTTTTCCTATACACCTGACATCATCCAGGAGAATGGGACCAGCCGCCACCCCGAACCGCCCTGCCGACACACTCTCCCCTGACCTGCATCGACACAACACAATTAGCAAATTAGTCAATAATCAATCAGAAGACCTTATTATGCATGTGTCTGTGTGCTACCTGAAGCCCAGCTGCCTGCAGACGACCTGCGTGTTGGTCTGTGTCCAGCCTGTGTCACACACGGTCCCCCACTGACCTCTGTAATGAGCCTCCAGTCTCCCCTCATAACCCTTCACACCCCCAACCAGACGCACTGCACCATCTGAGAGAGAGTATTAACATCAACAATTCCTGCAAAACGTGTTTTAAAAATGTCTCATAAGCCTTCAGTTCAACATTTAGTATATGTGTTTGATTAAAAAGGTCATGACATGAGAAATCTCATTTTTTCCTCAAGGAACATTTAAAATAATCCATATCATGACCCCTTTAACTAAATAGAACTGGCTCACAAGAGTCATTCATTCGGGAATCAGCAGTACAGGTAGTACTGTATGGTTTAATAAACTGAAAAGAATCAACTCATAAGTCACTCGCTCGAGAATCAGACTACTTTGTTGCTCTTGTGAAAAAGAAGTCCACTTGGAGTGTACTTGAAATCATAAACGTATATTTTTTAAAACTACTTGCAGATATAATATTAATGAAATATAAGGCCACTTAAGTGTACTTAAATGAGTATGTTTTCATGACTATGTTTTTGAACACTCTTAAGTACACTCTTATAAAGTGTACTATGTAATAATGTTAAATTAAAGGTTTTCCTAATTTATTTAAATACATGGCATATACATGGCAAAGTATATTTTAGTTTACCATAAATGCTTATCAGAACATTTGGTATTTCAAAGACAACTGTGAAATGATGTACTTAAAAGTCCTACTTGGGTGCATCAAAAAAAACTTCTAGTTTAATATACTATTCTGTATTCTGTATGGTTTTCCTTGAGGGAACTGAATCGCTTTTGATTGTGTGTTACACCAAATACACAAAATAATGATCTTTAAAAAAGCATCATATGACCCCTTTAAACAAATGGCCCTACACATGCATCACATAATGTAATAGAACTGTCATCTCACACAAGTGTTGTCCATACTTGTGCACGTGTATGTGTATACCTGTAAGTGGGATGCAGGACACTCCAGCATCCTCTGTGTGGTCACAGTTGTGCTCCCCCCAGGCGGTTTTTGGACACTGCTCTATGGAAAGCTCATTTCCTGTGCAGCTCACTTCATCCAACAATACTCGCCCTGAGCCTGCACCGTAATATGCTCCCACCCAAGCCTTAGCAATGCCCCTGAACACAAAATAATACAAAAAAAACAACACTTTAATGGAAAATTCAAATCACTGAAATTCCATACAACTCAAAGAAAGTGAAACAACTGCTGTGTTGATAAAAATTATTGCTGGCATCCCACATGCCAATCAGCCCAGCTGATCTGCAGTCATTCATTTACATAGTCATTCAGAAATCAGAGGGAGCTGTTTGTGTGTGTGCGGGTGCATCTCGCAGCAGGTGGCTGTTAACGATTCAACTTCCTGTTGAATCAAGTTCCTCCTGAAGACTCTGACAATATCCAGTATGTTTGATATTATGATTCAGATGAGCTTCTTCTCATACTGAAGAACTTCCTTTGTGAAAAAGTGCAATCAGGAATATTGAATATACACTTGTAGTATCTTTAAAAAAAAACTACTTGCAGATAAAATAATATTAATGAAATAAACACACTTACTCTTAACACACTTACAGTAAGTACTCTTTTAAAGTCCCCATGAAATCAAAATTTAAGTTTTTGTTTTTTAGTATGAATACATTAGCCGTAAGGTTATCTATAAGCTAGTGTGATCCAAAACAATGACAAAATTTGCATTTAGAAGATATAAACATTCAAAACTTACAGTCTCTCACTTCCGCCAATATGGATCAAAGATTTTGATGACATCACCCTGCACTTCAGCTTCTCATCAGATTTTCTGTCCAATCAAATGCTCTCTAGAATCCAAAGTGTCCCGCCCCCTCCACTATAAATAGATGCTGAAACTGCGGCAAATGGCACTAACGAGCAGAAGAGATAACACCGGTGCCATGCACCATCATAAATGACACACTTTTCAAACTACACATCCTCAGCATTCATTTTAATCACTGTTTTGCTTTAGTAACAACTTAATATCAAATCTAAAGGGGTAATCTGTTAGACCGTGGCTGTCATAAACTGTCAAATGCAGCTTTACCGAGCTCAGTGGCTCTGGCCCAAGCTGTGATATAAACAAAACGCTATTGGCTGTTTAAAAAAGGAGGCGGGGCTGCTCGATATGTCCCACCCTGTCTTCCTGTTTCAGTTGAAATTATGTCAACACATAGAATAATGCTGCGTGTTTCAAAGCACTTCAGTGGCTCTTTAAAAGTGCACTTATATAATGTCAAATTATGTTATAATACGCTTTTGTCATGCTTTAAAGAAGTAGATTTATTTTGATGTGAACTCAAAACATATCAAAGCACATGTAAAGTAACTGTAGTGTACATTTAAAATATTTTTTTATTACACTTATAGATACTGAAGTAGAAAATGATCTAAAGATGTGCTTAAGTCCTACATAATTGGGTCAAAAAAGGACTCTAAAGTTCAGCTAATTGCATTTATTATAAATTTATACCATAATGCATTTTCATTTAATTGCAATTAACATGCAGTTAATTGCCCGGAAACAATGCATTCAGTTTGCTCTTAAGTATATTGTTTTAAAGCATATTATTTCCATAAAAAATACTCTTTTTAAAAAAGAGCCTGCTCATATAATATAATCCCAATTTTTACTAAGCAAACACAAAGTTACAGTCCATGTCACAAAACATGGTGATTGTGTAATTGGGTGTTTCTGGAGGGGTTCTCTTACACTTGCAGTAAATGGCTAATAATTTAGGACAGTGAGAGCAGAACAGTATTGTTTAATGTATGTGATTTTTTTTCTTACTGAAATTGTGCATTAATATACATTTAAGCCCTGAAGGATATGATTACGCCTTGATTCAGTCTATTACAATTGTTTATGTTAGTATATACCTCTTTTTTATTTTGACGGCATTCACATTGATTTGCAGGCAAAATGGGTCACTGCAATACATAGCAGGAAATGAAAAAGAAAAGTAAAAACAGACTGTAGGTGCAACACTCCAAAATCGAACTGTTTCAAGTATGCTAGTGGGCTGCATTAAGAGTGTGCTATGAGATTATATATTTTTTTATTCTTTCTGTGATTAATAGTCAATCAAGCACAAAGTTCTGCACTCAATAATCAGTGAAAGTTGAGAGGCAAGTGAAGTGGAACTGCAGTCTCTCGAACCCACGCGTTTTATTCTACTGGAGTTTTTCCGCTCAATAGAAAGCCCTTCACATGAGTGATTATTATCCAAACTCACGGAAGAGATACACACCTGCAGAGCTCACTTTTGGGCACCATTTGTTATGCCCATCACCGCCGGTATAATAGAGTTGAGAAGCTTGAAACAATCAACCTGATTCACATCTTGGTCTTTCCGTTCTTCTGTAATTCCTTTCCTCCCTCTAAATCACACTTCACGCCTCTTTGCCCTCTCGTTCTGTGTTCCTCTGGCTCTCATCCTCTCATTATCTTCATTTTCTGTCTTTCTCTCACACTCTCACTTTCTTACTGAGAACACTTAAGCTTTGTGTGTCAGAAAACTCCCAAGAAAATATTTCACATTTTTATGCAGAGAAGACACTTTACTCCCCTCTTTCCCTCTCTCCGGCTAACACTCCTACCTCCTCTCTATCTTCCTTCTATTTTCACACATCTCAGTTGTAAAGAACACCCTGGTGTTCCTCTAAATAGACAGTTTGTTCCCAAAAAACCAGGTGAAGCCTCCATGGCTTTAAATGATTTTAGCAAATGGCTGCAATATAACAAAGAGTGAAAATTTTAAGGGGGTCTGAATACTTTCCGTACCCACTGTATATACATCAAATTTGTTTAGTTATTTTTTTTGTAGAGCTGTCAATTAATGAATTAATTAATAATTAATTAGTAATAATTAATTAATTACAAATAGTTAAATATAAAAAATAAAATTAATAATAATGCATACATTTTTAAATACAAATTTTATTTTATTTATTTTTATATCTTTCTATCATTACTATGGCAACCAATGTAGATTTAGCAGATATTTACTACTAGGGCAATCGCATCCAAAATAATAGTTTACATAATATATGTGTGTGTGAGTACTGTGTATATTTATCTATATATAAATACACACACATGCATGTACTTAAGAAATATATGTAATATATTTATATAATATAAATAATATATAAATATGAATATACTTTTATTTTGGATGTGATTAATTGCGATTAATCGATTTGACAGCCCTATTTACTACACTAAATTATTTACTATGATATTTACTATCTGAATGGATCTGATTTCATTACTTGCAATTCAACTGAATTGAATTTGAAAACCAAAATGGATATATTTTGACTCAAATCTGTTTTTAGGGCTGTTAATTAATGAATAATAATGAATTAATTCAGAATGATTAACTATAAAAAAAATTTTTATAAATAATAAAAAAGGATTCCAGTACCATGATAAGATGAGATAATTTTTTTCATATATATTCATATAGATTTCATCTGAATGGATCTGATTTCATTACCTGCAAAACAACTGAATAGGATCTGAAAACCAAAATGGATATATGACAAGTATGAACGATTCCTGTAACATTCAGCTCATTGTGTGTGTGTGTGTGTGTGTGTGTGTGTGTGTGTGTGTGTGTGTGTGTGTGTGTGTGTGTGTGTGTGTACTGGTAATACCAGTAATTTTTGACCTTGTGGGGACATTTTGACATTCCCCATGAGGAAACAAGCTCATAAATCATACAGAATGAAGTTTTTTGAAAATCTAAAAATGCCTGAAGTTTTGTGTGAGGGGTAGGTTTAGGGCTAGGGTTAGGGTAAGAGGATAGAAAATACAGTTTGTACAGTATAAAAACCATTACACCTATGGGAATGTCCCCATAAAACTTGGAAAAATGTGTGTGTGTGTGTGTGTGTGTGTGTGTGTGCGCGTGTCTTACCCTAACCCCAGCTGCCTGCAGACCACCTCAGCGTCATTATCGTCCCATTGGTCATCACACACTGTGCCCCACTGTCCTGCATGATACACCTCTACTCTGCCCTCATACGCTGACCACCCACCAGACAGACGTACCGGGACAAACACAGAAGCTAAACACACACACACAGACTTCAAGTTATTTTCTTGAGAGTATTTATTTGTGATTAAATCTGTGTTTACATCCAGATTGTGTGAGCGTGTACATACCCTCCACTGGCGTGCAAGAGACAGCAGCCGCCTGACGGTTAACACACTCTCCCCCGTTCCAGACGGTGCGATTGCACTGCAGTAAGTCCTCTTCCTGTCCCTCACAGCCCATGGACTGCCAGTGAACTACAGACACCAGCAGACGTGACAGAGGACTCACACGTGCATGCGCTCTAGAGCTGAGACAGAAAGAGACAATAGGGTGGTTTTTGTTTCATTTGATTTCTTTACTTGAGTCTTTTCCCAGCTATCCATATTTGCATTTTTTTTACAGTGTTTCAGCTGTTCTGTAAATGGTAGCTAACATGGGTTGAAAGAGATGCATGGAGTCACAAGACATTTTTGAGACATTTATCATTTTTATAGCCACAGGTAATTCTGTATTTGCAGTATCGGAAATTATTCCTGTGTATTTGCCAGAGCTCTCTTCTTGCTAAGATCTGGTCGGGATATCAATGAGGAGGAGATGTCTGACTAAAATCTAAAATGATCAATCAAAGTTTTACTTGTTTTTCTTTAAGATCTTTAAATTGTTTATGTAGTTAATAAAACCTTACTTGTATCACACTTGACGTGGTTCATTGTTTGCTTATAACTGGAGTCACTTAATCATGCAGATTTATGCTACAAGCTTTTGTAGAATTGTACAGTAAGAAAGTTATGTCCCTTAACCAGGAAATTAACGTTCTTAGAATTGACAAGACAGTTGACCCTGAGAGGTCAGCTAAATATCTACAGCGGATCCAAAATATTCATAATTAATTATAACTAGTTATGGTTAATTATTCATATTTCCCATGAGCTGATTCGTTACAGTGGAAAAGATTATGCCACTTATAGAAACAATATTGTGTTTATTTATAAATGCGTCAAAATAAACTTTAGATTCAATCCTAAGAATCTCGTAACCTGTGACTCATTCTTAATAATAAGCTATTTTAATTCATAACAACCGTCATATATTAACCATCAGCTGGTTTATACTGAATAATTTATTCAATAATGCATTATACACTTCTACTGTATACCATCCAACTTTATTAATGAAATATACACTACCATTAAAAAATCTGGGGTCAGGAAGATTTTTGAATGAATTGTGAAATATTAATACAATTTAAAATAACTGATTTCTATTTTAATAATATTAATATTTTTAATGTAATTTATTCCTGTGATCCTTCAGTGCCACATGATGCTTCAGAAATCATTCTAATACGACGATATGCTGCTCAAGAAACATTTCTGATTATTATCAGTGTTGAAAGCAGTTTATTTAAATATATTTGTTTTATTTAATATTTTTGTGGGAAAATATGATAAATTTTTTCAGGATTTTCTGATGAATAGAAAGTTCAAACGAACAGCATTTATTTGACATAGAAATCTTTTGTAACATTATGAAAGTCGTTCTTTAAAAAAAAAAATCCAAACTTTTTTTTTTTAAAAGAACTGCAAACTTTTGAACAATAATGTACAACATTAGAATCTTAGTAGGTTTAATGCTATTTATATACTATTGAATAGTATGCAAATATACATTGCTAGTATACAATCAAGAGTTCAAGCACAGAGGTCTCGAGGCTAATTTTTCAAAGCTGAACTACACTGATATGTCTTACAACTGTAGTGTTGAAGCTTGAGAACTGCTGTGGTAGACAGACAGGTAGAACACATAAATCGAAGTCTGTGAAGTCCATCTGTCTCTCTCGCTTTTAAATAATTCATGTCTATTCATCTATCAAAGTTGAGACACCCGATGAATTATTCACAAATGACAAATGGGTTCTAAGCTCCTGAGGTCAAATGATGACAGGTCCACACATGTGTATGCGTCCGTTTTGTTTGAATGGTAAAATAATACTTTTTGTCAGACTTAAAACGCTCTCAGATTGGCATGTGTGTGAGTGTGATAGACACAAACCACATGGTTGTGTTTATGACAAAGATTAGAACTCTCTGGAGAAATCCGCAATCTTTTAAAACACCCGCGCACGCACAATCACTGCTGGACCACTCACTAAGCATATGCCGTGTTTTGAAGGTGAAAGATTGACCTTTGACCTTTGGCCCACTGGGGTCAAATACCAAAGGATTCCATGCACAACCTTACAAAGGTTGTTTTGTGGTTAGGTAATAAACAAACGGGCAGCATATGGTCATCAGACCACAGTAACTATCCCAATTGTGGCAGCAATGACAATGTGGCTACACTAGTAATGTATTATAAATATGTCTCATGGCACATCCATTACCATTGTACAGTTCAGTGAAGACAGACATAATGTATGCTGAATGTTTCAGCAGTGCATGGACTGTCTAAATTGCATTTAGGTGTTGGGAAAAAATAAACTAACACTCTGACTCTCTTCCTACTCTGTATACTGCCTACTGTTTTTAGTGTGAAACTGTATGCATTACACAAGTAACACTAGTAGTATGAAATATTGTTGTCACATGACCTAACCACATTGCAGTCGGAAATTCGGAAACTGGCATCCAGTTAGTGTCTCAGGGATGATTATTTAGAATTTTTAATCTTAATATAGATGTATTATAGATATTATATATACATATATATATATATTTTTTTTTTTTTCTTTTAACACAATTAGGGATGAGTAAATGATGATGGAATTTAAATTTTTAGTTGAACTTTTAGTTACATTTGCGCCTAAAAAAAATGTGTGCGAACAAAAAAGGTTTTATAAAATGTATTAAAAATTGTATAAAAAATTGTTTTATCAATTTTAGAAAGTTTTATCAAATTTAAGGTCATAAAAATTCTTAAATATATTAAATGGTATAACAAACATATTAATTATTATTTTAAGATTATTTTAAGACTTAAATTTTTGCTGATGGAAAAAAGCAATCACGATACAACCTAATGTGAATATTAAACTTCAAAAGCCTATGATTTAATTAAATATGAGCGCTGCATGTTTCAAGTAGCAATGAACTGCTGTTGCACGTTTTACAGGCTCTCGGTTTCAGAGATCAATCAATCAATGAATATTGTGTATTTATGCTAATAGATTGCTTATGATCTACTGTTGATGTATTATGACAATGTTTACTTTATGGTGTTTATATTGCAATATGTTGTAGGAAGTTTCAGGTTTTAAGTGCATATTTTATCTCCCTCATCTTTTTGAATGAGCAGCTGAAATAGCAAAGCATAGACATTTCAAAATAAGAGTCACAGCATTTTTCTGTCTTGTTTAAAATGAAAAGACCTGCATTGCTAAATTATTAAATACAGTTTGGAGCATAAATGTTTAAAATCCTTGGGTACTTTTTGCATTCTAATAAATGAAATCATTGTATCCCATTTGTTAAGGAAAAACACATTTGATCCATTTTCATTGCACCCGTAAAGTTTTTCAGTGTTCTGCCACATTTTTCAACGTGGGAAAGACTAAGCATCAAGCCCTGCATTGCAGGTGATAAATCTTTAAGCCATTCATCACACTAGAATTGGAAGGTCAAGTCCAATGCATTGCATGGGATATAGCATTCTGTGCACCGTGCTCTGTGGTATACTGCATATTGGCAAGTCATCCAGATACTGCACATAGTATACATACTGCAAATATAGTACAAGTGATATGACAGTATGTTATCCATACTGTATGTATGGGTGTGTATGTGTATTACCCCTGTCCCAGCTGTCGACACACCACAGTGGCATCTCGGTCATCCCAGCCGTTACTGCAGATGGTTCCCCACACACCATTCAGATACACTTCTACTGTACCTTCCAACTTGGATCTGCCTCCCTGCAGTCGCAAAGAACCTGTAAACGCACACAAAGTCCATGAGTTAAACATGAGAGTGTTGTTGACCTTCACTGCTCAGGCAGGTGCAAACATGTGGTTCCGCTGGTCTCCGTAATTTTGATAAATGTGCGCATTACAAATGTTCCCACAGCTACACAGCAAGAAAACATTAATCCATGACTTGCTTTATGTGATGACAGAGGAATGCTTTAACCTCTACATGAGTTCTAGTCGTTTCTATAATAAATGTGTGTTTGTGCGTGTGATACTACAAATTACTGCCAGCTATAATGTATGTCATGAAAACAATGTAAGCTATTGAGTACAGCAGTACAATCAGGTCTACATGTATATTAAAGGCAGTGAGAACAGATGAGAAAAGCTTTTTTTCTTTCTTTTTTTTAACTTTTAAAATACATTTCTCCATTCTAAATGAACATACTATTCCCAGATTTAAAGTATATTCATTTGCAGTTGTGGCTCAAAGAGCTATTTAAAATTTTTGTATATACTCTGGTAAGTTTTGGACGTGAATAAACTTGGTAATTCAGAGATAATGATTACCAATTTAAAGTAAACTACTGCAAACAGTGAAATAATTAATTTTTATATAATTTATAGGCAGCATACACCATATAAATTAAGTGTTAGCGTTAGTTCTGGCAGGTCACGTGAGTCAAGCTTGCATCAGCTGATTCTCAGCTGATCACATCTACCTATAGGAATACGACACCTATCGCGGCATTCCTATATAAGCTCTATTCAGTATTATTCAGCAGCTTTTCAGCTTGCTCCGGAGCAAATTACCCCCCTCCATCCCCAGCTCCTCCTTTCACCACAGTCAGGAATTGGCTTTCTGATATTCCTTGCTAATCAGACTCCTTTATCTTGAATAAAGTGTTACACTTAAATATCATTAAGTACATTAATGATATCTGCCTTGTTCTGTTCTGTTAACCCTAGGGGGTTTATTATTGCTGCTCTCCTTGCTCATTCATGACAGGCTGCATGGATGGGCAGGGAGGTTTTTGCCCAGAACAGAACCATACCGCCAAACCAAACTTTATGCTAAGTATCTATCATTTTGATGATTAACTTGATTTGATTAACCTAAGAGTTACCCAACAGCTCAATTAGACACATAAAATAGATCAATGTAAACTTGCATTAGAATTTTTCGAGATTGTTTTAAAAATTTGGCCACAACAGTATGAATACATATATCCACTTGCTACAAGAACAGACGTCTGTGTGTGAAAGCCCTTTTCATGCATTAAGTGTTCACAGCTGCTGCATTCAGAGCAGTTATAATTCATATACACGGTACACAACCACACATGATGGCAGCACATGTTCTTCAAACATTTCAGCGCTTCAAAACATTCACAGGATGTTTGGAAAATGATAGGCGACTGATATGCTGGAAATATCAACTAATAGAATACCAAAATATTTAAATAAACTCATCCGGTTCCCATTTAATATGCATTAAGACATTGATCAAATGTTCACATGCAAAGTGCTTTTTAACTAATAATAATATTTGAAAGATTATAAACAAATGTCAAAAATAATAAATATGGAAAGATTATGGAGGAACTCAGCCTATAATTTCAGCCACCTTCTCCAAGTTTTCTTTCCAGGGCCGATATTAGACCCGTTGATTACATCATCAGACTATTTGTGTCTGTATTTTTTGATGAAAAATGTCATGATAAATCAGAGGCTATGAGGATGCACATTCCTGCTAAATAAAATGTACATGGTAATGAGAGCTTTCCCCAGTGTACCACAATACAGTTCATTGTTTCTAGGGCCGGGGTTAGTTGTCACATTGTTATCCCACACTGGGGCATGTTGTCACAACGTCAACGTGTGTTCCATGAACCTGGTCAAACCAGTGGAAGTGTTATTTTATTTGTATTCATTTATTTATTTGTTATTATTATTGTAGCCTAGATTTCAATACAGAAATTGACTTTTAAAATAGAACTTGGAGTAAAAAGTCACACATTGCTCCGGTCTCCCCTATACAGTAAATTATATATGTCTTCAAAGCTATTTATTCTCTCATGTCGTCACAAAAGTCATACTTTTTCAAATACTGTCTGACTTTCACAATAAACCGTACTGGCTTCCTCATTTTCCTAACAGCGCACTGACTCTGGGCTGGCTGGGCAGCTCGAGACCTGCAAGAGACTCGCTCGCCAACAAGAATTAATTACATTAAATTACACAAACTGCTGTTGGAGATGCTTGTCTCAAAGTAAAACTCAAATGATACAACGACCCCGTGCGCCGGATGAGTGGCCGCTTTGTTCTCAGTGTAGGTGCTATAGCTACCTGAAGCGCGCATACCTTTCCCACGCGTGGACGCATTGAAGTTTGAGCATGTCTTAGCTTGCGTGCGTGCCCTGCACTGGTTTCATTCTGAATCATACGTTCAGCAGAACATAAACAGAAAACAAACATTATACTAAGGTTACTCTTAGGAAATCTTGAACCCAATGGCGCGTGCAGGTATCTCTTGCAAATGAAACACACTTGTCGCGCAGATTATAAATTAATATTAATGGCTGCTTTTGCAAATTAGATCATTTTGTCTGGTACATACCTTGCTTGCAGTCGCAGTAGCCCCAGTCAATGCGTCCCCGGCTGTTTGGAAAGAAACACCAGGGCCGAATTCTGCCGTCCGGGTTTCGGCAGAAACTATGATCCCCAAGTCCTTTCCCCGGATACCGCTCTGTAACACCGGGCACATCGCTCCAGTTCATGCATTTCACGCCTGACTCGGTTGAGTCTATGGATCCCTCGTAAAAGCCCGCTTTCCCTTTGCTCTGAATACAGTCGGTGAACGGAGAGCCGTCACTGCGCGCGATGAGCAGCAGCGAGCAGACGGTGAAGAGAACCCGACATCTCACATCCATCACGATCAACCACTCTCAGCAAAACCATAATCACAATAACAGTTCCTCTCCAGTCTATTTGGAGACATAGTCCTTGCGTTGTCTCATCTTGTCTTTTGGCTGCTATCGGACGCGGATCAATACAACAGAACCCGGGGGAGCCAGACTCACCGGAGATTAGAAGTTTCGGTAACACTTTACTTGAAGGGGTGTGCATAAGACTGACATGGCACCTTCATAATCATGACATGACACATGTCATGAATATGAAGGAGGTTTTATGCATGTTTATGACAACTGTCATCAAGTGTCATTCGCTCAGTTATGTCATTTTTAATGCAAATATGACATTGTTTGACCTAACCCTACCCCTACCCTTAACCATAGCCCATAACAAAGACATCTCAAATAATGTCATCTTTGCATTAAAATGACATAACTGACACTTAATGACAGTTGTCATAAACATGCATAAAACCTCCTTCATATTCATGACTTATGAAGGTGCCATGTCCGTCTTATGCACACCCCTTCAAGTAAAGTGTTACCAAAGTTTCACAAAAGAAGGTCTAAATCAGTAATGATGTCGAGTGTCAAGGTGCAGATTAACCAAAATAGTAGCTATATTACAAATAAATTGTTAAAAAAAAAATAATTCCACTGCAACGTTATCTCAGTGCGAGCATTATTTGAGTGAGAGGCTGGTCATCACTGTCGGTGTAAAATCTTCTGTTCAGGCATTCAGGGATAATCGCAATGACCAGGTCCATGTCTGCCCTCGTGTGTCAGTCAAATATAACCAAGAGTCACTGCTGCATATGTCTTTGTGTATTTCATTTAGTAAATAAACATTACACTTCTGTTCAAAAGCTTGTGGTGGTCAGATGTTTTTGAAAGAATTTAATAATTGTATTCAGCAAGGATGCAAACTGATCAAAGGTGAGAGTAAAGGAATTTATAATGTTACAAAAGTATTACCTATTTCAGATAAATGAACTTTCTGTTCAGCAGAGAATCCTAAAAAATGTATCACAATTTTGACAAAAATGTTAAGCAATTCAACTGTTTTCAATATTGACGATGGTCATAGGAAATGTTACACCAATTCAGCATAGAAGGATTTCTAAACTGGAATAATGGCTATTAAAATTTCAACTTTGCTGTATAAATAAATAAATATATTAAAATAGAAAACGGTATAGACTACAATTGTCATAATAGAATAAGAATAAAAAAGGGAATAGAATCATATAATAACAACTTCAAAATATAAATGGAAAAGTCAATTTAGGATTAAAAAATATATTTTTCTTAGACACATAGATCCCCTTATGAAAAATAAGTTTATTCAAGTGTGCTATTAGTATACTTCTTTTAAACTAAAAAATAGGAAAGTATTTAGTCTACTTTTTATGTACTTCTCAGAAATGGGCTTTATGTACTTCTCAGAAATATACTTAAAATGACATTTAAGTATACTTGACTTACAGCCTACTTAGAAAAAGTCTAAATATATTTGAGCTATGTATGTCGACCAATGAAGAGGTAATAATGACTGTCAAGCTTTGGGGTGTTGATCGACTCTATCTACATTTTGATTATTATTCTGAATCCAATTTATAGTCTTTTTTCACCTTTTAGTTCAAAATGTTGTTTATTTATTTATTTTCTATGAAACTTATCCACATTCAAGTGTTTAAAAAAAGAATGCATGAAGCTAGAATAAAATGTTTTTGTTTACAAGCAGATACCCTGTTCTTTCTTTTGATGTTTTGTATGTTCAGGTATTCATGTAACAAAATATATACAAATTAATACCTAAATAGGGACATAGTAGTATACTTAAAGTATGATGTAAAGTTCACGTAAAGAAAACTTACGAGTATACTTGCAGTATAAAACTACTAAACTAGTAGTTTACTGAGACTATACTTCAAAGTGTACTAAGAATGCTACTACAAGTATTTAATTAGAAAACTATCAGTATACCTATAAGTTCACTTTTAGTATAGTTGCAGTACAAGCTAAAAATATTGTTGTAAACTAGTTGTGTACTTAAAGTTTACTACTGTTATACTTAAAAGTATACTTTTATACACTAGAAATTGGGCCAATTTAGTCCCAAGGAGTATTGAAATAGTACACTTACAAGTATACTACTAGTACACTGATATTTGTATTCTTACTACATAAAGTATACTTAAAAATATACTTGAACTTTACTTAAGTATACTTACTAAAATAAACTTGAAGTATACTACTTTTTGGTAAGGGTCAGACAAACACAACATATAGTTAGAATAAACAAAATCAAATAAACACTAAACAAAAATAGGAAGTAAAACTGAAAATGAATGAATAAATAAATGGGAACAAACTGGCACAGAGATTATGTGTCTGCATAGGCCTAGCACCTTTGAAACTGAATGTGAACGCTTACTATTTAGGCTACTTTTTCTCTTTTTTACAAAACATTACAAACATCCAAAATGGCATAATACAAACTGAAACAACGATGTAATGGAAGCCTCTGCACAATAGAAATATTTTAATGAAACATAAGTAAATTTAATATAAAAAGCGCTAGAAAATATGGAAAAACATTAGATTTTACAAACAAAAGTCATTTTTAAATATAAGAAAATGGGGATGTTTTAGGATGAAATATTTCCCCAACATAATATTACTAAGCAGAATGTAATGAATCTTTTTCACGTAATGTTTTATAGCTTCAAAAAGAGCGAAAGTATCAGCAAGGTTGGTTTGTGGCTAGAAGGGATACAGCAAGAACCGGAAGCTAACAATAAATTGAATTTTCTACCATGTCACAGTTACGTCACTTCCAGTAGGGATGGGCGATACCACTTATTTTGTTTTCGATACGATACCGATATTTTTCAAGGCAGTATCGTCGATATCGATACCGATTCGATACTTCTGCACTAAACTTTTAAATGATGAAATGTATTAAATTATTAAATTACTAAGAGTAAAATGGGTAATAATAAGCACTTAACTTTGTTTAAAATGCATTTTAACATTCAATATGCCTTATATATTTCAACGTTCAATTTAAATAACTGTAATTGCACAAACTATGTAGGCTACAATTTCAGTTTGTTTATTGTGAAATAACTCTGTCCTTCTGTCCTCTGATAAGCATTGTTCAGGGCTGCCGTT
>NW_015505322.1:876112-900145 GCF_001515645.1 Sinocyclocheilus grahami | reverse complement strand
CGGTTGCATCGGTTTTCGGATCACCGGTACACTGAACCGAGAACCGTTTCTTTCGGACGCGTCCGATTTGAGAACCGATGAGCTGATGATACTGCGCATGCGCGATTCAGCGTGAAGCTACCGAGCAGATCACCTGCTATGACTGACACAGCACGTCTGAACCGAACTGGTTCTTTTGGACAACTGGTTCTGGTTAGGGATGGGCGATACCACTTATTTTGTTTTCGATACGATACCGATATTTTTCAAGGCAGTATCGTCGATATCGATACCGATTCGATACTTCTGCACTAAACTTAAATGATGAAATGTATTAAATTATTAAATTACTAAGAGTAAAATGGGTAATAATAAGCACTTTGTTTAAAATGCATTTTAACATTCAATATGCCTTATATATTTCAACGTTCAATTTAAATAACTGTAATTGCACAAATTATGTAGGCTACAATTTCAGTTTGTTTATTGTGAAATAACTCTGTCCTTCTGTCCTCTGATAAGCATTGTTCAGGCCTGCCGTTACCAAAAGCTTTAATGCTTTCTTATGATACTTTTGGGAAAAGCAGCCCTGTTTGAATGCACTGTCAGCAGTGAGTGAACGCTCTCTTTGATTGATTGGTTCTGTCTTGCAACATTTGCGTGTGTTCAGATGAGCAGGGAAATAGTTCTATCCTACACAATTACTCGCTAACAAAGGTTATTCGTCCAATTCGATGCATATTGTACGCATTATATTTTTGTTAAATTAACAAAATCACTGGTAAATAAAACACACCTTAGTATCGATATTTTTTGTTTGAGTATCGATACTTTCGATACTCGCGTCAGTATCGATATATCGATACTTTGGATCGATACGCCCATCCCTAACTTGCAGCTGCGCGCGCATAGTGGTGGCAGAAAAACACTGGGAACAAGTGGAGATAAACGGGTAAAATCCATGGAATAAAAGAAAAATATATTTTTGTGCTTTTTGATGTCAAGATCGGAATGCAAATAATGTTTATAGAATACTGTTGTCATTTGAAAACTGCTATGATTAACGTTACACTACTTTTAAAGCATAAATTCAATTTAAACAGTAGATCTACATAATATTCACATATGCTGTTCATAGGGGACGCACTGTATTAGCCCTAGTTACAGCATGACATATTATTTAAACCTTACTATTAACATTTTTACATAACATTTATTTACTTTATCTCACAATCCTGACTTTGTTTGCTCGCAAATGCAAGTTTATATCTCCTAATTCGGACTTTATGACTCGACTTAACTCAAAAATAGTGAGTTTGTCAAATCTGAGGGGAAAAAAGGCAGAAGAGCCGAGGGGAAAAGAGAGAATGACCAGTTGTTTTTCCTTATTAGAATTATGATATAATCTAAAATAAAATATAATCTCGGAATTGCGAGAATAAAGTCAGAATTTTGAAATATAAAATCAAATTTACCTTTTCTATTCTTTAATTCCATGGCTCCACAGACTGCCGCTTTAACCGTCATTTTCTGCCTCCAGATAGGCTCCGCCCACAAAAACCGTCACCTCTGTTTCGGATCTGTAAGACTATCGCACTCTCTAACGGCAATTTCGTTGAATAACAGTGCTTATCGCTGGGTGACAAGCTCTTGTAATATGTGTAGAACATTTTGAAAATGACATCTAATCAATATAATTTATAATCTTTTTAAACCTAACTATTTTGTACCGTATCCGTGAAATTCTCTAGCCGTAAAGGCTATCTCTCCCGGGTTTTCTGCAACCATGCTGCGCGCGCATCCTGAATGTTTACAAACCGATAACTGGTCTATTAGATTGTGTTTTATTAACGTCTACACCTACCCCAACCCTAAACCTACCCCTTACAATAATTCAAAAATAGTAATTATTGTTGTAAAGTGTGAGAAAAATTACGCGGTATTGGTGGGCGCTTACTGACGCCATAGTATGCGTCTAGCAGCGTGATGATGTCAAATGCGTGCGACGGCTCCTCACGTTGAGGTTTTCAATGAATGTTGCCGCACAATTGTTTTCACCAAATAATTGTATGAGGAATTATTTCCCTGGAAAATATTATTGACATGAACAGCCGGCTGCAAGAAATACGTGAAAGGCAGAAGCTCAGACGGCAGCTTCTTGCACAACAGGTGACTTTTCGGTTTAAGTTACTGCATTGTTAGCGAGCGTTGCCAAACGAATACTGTTCAGTCTTGTGAATAAATGTGGTCGCGAGTTTTGAGTGATGCGATTGTGCTTTACGAAGTTAATGTTTGGTTTTTGCAGCTCGGCGCAGAGAGTCCCGACAGCATCGGTGCTGTTCTCAATAGCAAAGATGAACAAAAAGAGATCGAAGAGACCAGAGAGACGTGCAGGTAGAGAGACATGTTTGTAGAATATGAAGGCAGAATTAAGTCGTCCCCCGAAATGATCAAAAACATATGTGTAGGGCACTGTTTACACTAAGCACAGGTTGAATGTAATGCTGTTACTTGAAACTAATCAAATCAGAACAGTGGCAGTACTGATGGGGGTTAGTTATCCTCTGCTCTGTGTTATGTTTACCGCAGGGCTTCATTTGACACGTCACTTCCTGTTGCTAAAAGAAAGTGTCTGAATGAAAGTGAAGACCCAGAGGAGGATGTGGAGGAGCAGAGGGTGAGTGAGCACTGATCAGCTGTTGAGATAAGATCAGGGCAAGGCAAGGCTGTAGATAACTGATCTTGGATCTGCTGTATGATGTTACAGGAAGATGTTGAGCTCCAGCAGCAGCAGGAGGAGAGCGGACAGTATGAGGAGGTGTACAAAGACTCCAGCACTTTCCTGAAGGTAGAATTAAACACAATATTAAATGATTTGCATAGCAATTACATGAAAAAATCTTGCAGTATGTTGGCGAGTGCTTTTTAAAATAACACGTATGAAGTTATTACAAGCCATTTTTAAAAAATAAAGTTCATGATAGTAACACTTTTTGTTTCACAGGGCACTCAGAGTTTAAATCCTCACAACGATTACTGCCAACACTTTGTGGACACAGGTCATAGACCTCAGAACTTTATCCGAGATGGAGGTAAATAGTCCAATGGATCATTGGGTTTTTTGTCTTCCTCTCTCATACCCAGATGTTAGACTGTGTCAATTGTGTGCTCTGTTGTGCTTTAGGTTTGGCTGACAGATTTGAGGAGTACCCAAAACAAAGAGAGCTCATCCGACTCAAAGATGAGCTCATCGCTGCCACCAACACCCCACCCATGTAAGACAAGACAACCTGCTGTCAGACAATGCAAAATAGAACAGATGTTTGCGGATGCTTGAGACCCGTCTAATTGACCTTAGTCAGGGTATCGCCATATTTAATCAGGAATGAAAAAGAGGTTGTGAGGGATAGATGTACATGCGTTCAGTGCATTGCACTGATCTTTAACAACATACCGAATGTTCAGTACATACCGAAGAGTTCAGTAGACAAAAACTCAATAAAACAGTTGTGAAAATTACACGATCTAGGACTTTTATACAGTACGTGCCATTGTAAAGTCTACACCTCACAGCCTCGTTTTCACATTTACATTTAGTCATTTTGCAGACGCTTTTATCCAAAGCGACTTACAATTGGGGGATACATAAAGCTATTCTTCTTAAAGAGGCAAACGGATACAGGAAGTGTTTGTAATACCAAGTTTCTAGACATTGTTCAAATAAGTACAAGCTAGAAAGAGAAGGAATAAATAAAGAGAGAGAATTTTTTTCTTTCATCTACGATAAATTCAGTATAGCATCTAAGGTCTATTGTAGACCTTTTATACCGTATATTGTCTCATTTGCATGTATTTCTGAATATATAAATGCATTTGTGTGTGTGTCAGGTATCTGCAGGCAGATCCGGACACGTTTGATCTGCGAGATTTGAAGTGTAAATTTGACGTGATTCTGATAGAGCCTCCGTTGGAGGAGTATTACAGAGAGTCAGGCATCATAGCCAATGAACGCTTTTGGACCTGGGATGATGTGAGTTATATAAATGTGCATTGTAAAACATTTGAAATGGATTTCAGTTATACATACTTATTTGACCTTTTTTTTGTTTTGCTATAGATCATGAAGCTGAACATAGAGGAAATCTCATCTATTCGCTCTTTTGTATTCCTGTGGTGTGGTTCGGGGGAAGGCCTTGATCTTGGCCGAATGGTACAAATCTTTCAAACATGCACACACAGTTCACCCAAAAATGAAAATTTGCTGTTAATTTATTCACCCTCAAGGCCATCCAAGATATAGGTGATTTTTTTTTTTTCTTGAGATTTTTAGCAAAAATCGTGGTTCTTGGTGATGCATAAAATGCAGGTTAACGACTACCGTCACTTTGTGCAACACAAAATTAATACCTGTGCCTCCTGACGACATTACAGAGAGTCAGGCATCATAGCCAATGAACGCTTTTGGACCTGGGATGATGTGAGTTATATAAATGTGCATTGTAAAACATTTTAAATGGATTTCAGTTATACATACTTATTTGACCTTTTTTTTGTTTTGCTATAGATCATGAAGCTGAACATAGAGGAAATCTCATCTATTCGCTCTTTTGTATTCCTGTGGTGTGGTTCGGGGGAAGGCCTTGATCTTGGCCGAATGGTACAAATCTTTCAAACATGCACACACAGTTCACCCAAAAATGAAAATTTGCTGTTAATTTATTCACCCTCAAGGCCATCCAAGATATAGGTGATTTTTTTTTTTTGTGGTTCTTGGTGATGCATAAAATGCAGGTTAACGACTACCGTCACTTTGTGCAACACAAAATTAATACCTGTGCCTCCTGACGACGATATATTGATGTCTTATTAAGCGAAACGATCAGTCTGTGCAAGAAACTGAACATTATTTACATTATTACCCGTATTCCTTAACTCAAAATATATCTGTGATTTCAATAAACTGTTTAATGTGAGTTCTGTTTTAATGTGACGTATTACTCGGCGTGTTTTCACTGATTTGAATGTCACATGATGATGATGTAAATGACACATTTCTGTATAACCTGCACACAAACAAAAATGCTGCATACAGTCATTGTCTGTGAGAGTGAAACATATTTTAACATTTTTCTCTCTCTCAGTGTCTGAGGAAATGGGGCTTCAGGCGATGTGAAGACATTTGTTGGATCAAGACCAACAAAAACAACCCTGGCAAGACCAAAACGCTGGACCCTAAGGCAGTCTTCCAGAGAACTAAGGTAAGAGACACTGTCCTGATTGGTTAATGCAATGGGCAAGCCATAACAATAAGTTGCTAGTTACTAATTAAAAACTTTTTTTTTTCTCTGACATCTCTCTTTTTGTGTGTGCATTCAGGAGCACTGTCTGATGGGTATCAAAGGCACAGTTAGACGCAGCACAGATGGCGATTTCATTCATGCTAATGTGGATATAGACCTGATCATTACAGAAGAGCCAGAGATGGGCAATATTGAGAAGCCAGTCGAGATTTTCCACATCATTGAACATTTCTGCTTGGCCCGTCGACGGCTGCACCTGTTTGGCAGAGACAGTACCATCAGGCCAGGTTAGATATGGCCCTGTTTCCACTAAAAGAAAATGTATCATTATTTACTCGCCTTCATATAGTTCCTGTATGATATATTCTGTGGAACACAAAAATTCTATCCTACACAATTACTCGCTAACAAAGGTTATTCGTCCAATTCGATGCATATTGTACGCATTATATTTTTGTTAAATTAACAAAATCACTGGTAAATAAAACACACCTTAGTATCGATATTTTTTGTTTGAGTATCGATACTTTCGATACTCGCGTCAGTATCGATATATCGATACTTTGGATCGATACGCCCATCCCTAACTTGCAGCTGCGCGCGCATAGTGGTGGCAGAAAAACACTGGGAACAAGTGGAGATAAACGGGTAAAATCCATGGAATAAAAGAAATATATATTTTTGTGCCTTTTGATGTCAAGATCGGAATGCAAATAATGTTTATAGAATACTGTTGTCATTTGAAAACTGCTATGATTAACGTTACACTACTTTTAAAGCATAAATTCAATTTAAACAGTAGATCTACATAATATTCACATATGCTGTTCATAGGGGACGCACTGTATTAGCCCTAGTTACAGCATGACATATTATTTAAACCTTACTATTAACATTTTTACATAACATTTATTTACTTTATCTCACAATCCTGACTTTGTTTGCTCGCAAATGCAAGTTTATATCTCCTAATTCGGACTTTATGACTCGACTTAACTCAAAAATAGTGAGTTTGTCAAATCTGAGGGGAAAAAAGGCAGAAGAGCCGAGGGGAAAAGAGAGAATGACCAGTTGTTTTTCCTTATTAGAATTATGATATAATCTAAAATAAAATATAATCTCGGAATTGCGAGAATAAAGTCAGAATTTTGAAATATAAAATCAAATTTACCTTTTCTATTCTTTAATTCCATGGCTCCACAGACTGCCGCTTTAACCGTCATTTTCTGCCTCCAGATAGGCTCCGCCCACAAAAACCGTCACCTCTGTTTCGGATCTGTAAGACTATCGCACTCTCTAACGGCAATTTCGTTGAATAACAGTGCTTATCGCTGGGTGACAAGCTCTTGTAATATGTGTAGAACATTTTGAAAATGACATCTAATCAATATAATTTATAATCTTTTTAAACCTAACTATTTTGTACCGTATCCGTGAAATTCTCTAGCCGTAAAGGCTATCTCTCCCGGGTTTTCTGCAACCATGCTGCGCGCGCATCCTGAATGTTTACAAACCGATAACTGGTCTATTAGATTGTGTTTTATTAACGTCTACACCTACCCCAACCCTAAACCTACCCCTTACAATAATTCAAAAATAGTAATTATTGTTGTAAAGTGTGAGAAAAATTACGCGGTATTGGTGGGCGCTTACTGACGCCATAGTATGCGTCTAGCAGCGTGATGATGTCAAATGCGTGCGACGGCTCCTCACGTTGAGGTTTTCAATGAATGTTGCCGCACAATTGTTTTCACCAAATAATTGTATGAGGAATTATTTCCCTGGAAAATATTATTGACATGAACAGCCGGCTGCAAGAAATACGTGAAAGGCAGAAGCTCAGACGGCAGCTTCTTGCACAACAGGTGACTTTTCGGTTTAAGTTACTGCATTGTTAGCGAGCGTTGCCAAACGAATACTGTTCAGTCTTGTGAATAAATGTGGTCGCGAGTTTTGAGTGATGCGATTGTGCTTTACGAAGTTAATGTTTGGTTTTTGCAGCTCGGCGCAGAGAGTCCCGACAGCATCGGTGCTGTTCTCAATAGCAAAGATGAACAAAAAGAGATCGAAGAGACCAGAGAGACGTGCAGGTAGAGAGACATGTTTGTAGAATATGAAGGCAGAATTAAGTCGTCCCCCGAAATGATCAAAAACATATGTGTAGGGCACTGTTTACACTAAGCACAGGTTGAATGTAATGCTGTTACTTGAAACTAATCAAATCAGAACAGTGGCAGTACTGATGGGGGTTAGTTATCCTCTGCTCTGTGTTATGTTTACCGCAGGGCTTCATTTGACACGTCACTTCCTGTTGCTAAAAGAAAGTGTCTGAATGAAAGTGAAGACCCAGAGGAGGATGTGGAGGAGCAGAGGGTGAGTGAGCACTGATCAGCTGTTGAGATAAGATCAGGGCAAGGCAAGGCTGTAGATAACTGATCTTGGATCTGCTGTATGATGTTACAGGAAGATGTTGAGCTCCAGCAGCAGCAGGAGGAGAGCGGACAGTATGAGGAGGTGTACAAAGACTCCAGCACTTTCCTGAAGGTAGAATTAAACACAATATTAAATGATTTGCATAGCAATTACATGAAAAAATCTTGCAGTATGTTGGCGAGTGCTTTTTAAAATAACACGTATGAAGTTATTACAAGCCATTTTTAAAAAATAAAGTTCATGATAGTAACACTTTTTGTTTCACAGGGCACTCAGAGTTTAAATCCTCACAACGATTACTGCCAACACTTTGTGGACACAGGTCATAGACCTCAGAACTTTATCCGAGATGGAGGTAAATAGTCCAATGGATCATTGGGTTTTTTGTCTTCCTCTCTCATACCCAGATGTTAGACTGTGTCAATTGTGTGCTCTGTTGTGCTTTAGGTTTGGCTGACAGATTTGAGGAGTACCCAAAACAAAGAGAGCTCATCCGACTCAAAGATGAGCTCATCGCTGCCACCAACACCCCACCCATGTAAGACAAGACAACCTGCTGTCAGACAATGCAAAATAGAACAGATGTTTGCGGATGCTTGAGACCCGTCTAATTGACCTTAGTCAGGGTATCGCCATATTTAATCAGGAATGAAAAAGAGGTTGTGAGGGATAGATGTACATGCGTTCAGTGCATTGCACTGATCTTTAACAACATACCGAATGTTCAGTACATACCGAAGAGTTCAGTAGACAAAAACTCAATAAAACAGTTGTGAAAATTACACGATCTAGGACTTTTATACAGTACGTGCCATTGTAAAGTCTACACCTCACAGCCTCGTTTTCACATTTACATTTAGTCATTTTGCAGACGCTTTTATCCAAAGCGACTTACAATTGGGGGATACATAAAGCTATTCTTCTTAAAGAGGCAAACGGATACAGGAAGTGTTTGTAATACCAAGTTTCTAGACATTGTTCAAATAAGTACAAGCTAGAAAGAGAAGGAATAAATAAAGAGAGAGAATTTTTTTCTTTCATCTACGATAAATTCAGTATAGCATCTAAGGTCTATTGTAGACCTTTTATACCGTATATTGTCTCATTTGCATGTATTTCTGAATATATAAATGCATTTGTGTGTGTGTCAGGTATCTGCAGGCAGATCCGGACACGTTTGATCTGCGAGATTTGAAGTGTAAATTTGACGTGATTCTGATAGAGCCTCCGTTGGAGGAGTATTACAGAGAGTCAGGCATCATAGCCAATGAACGCTTTTGGACCTGGGATGATGTGAGTTATATAAATGTGCATTGTAAAACATTTTAAATGGATTTCAGTTATACATACTTATTTGACCTTTTTTTTGTTTTGCTATAGATCATGAAGCTGAACATAGAGGAAATCTCATCTATTCGCTCTTTTGTATTCCTGTGGTGTGGTTCGGGGGAAGGCCTTGATCTTGGCCGAATGGTACAAATCTTTCAAACATGCACACACAGTTCACCCAAAAATGAAAATTTGCTGTTAATTTATTCACCCTCAAGGCCATCCAAGATATAGGTGATTTTTTTTTTTTCTTGAGATTTTTAGCAAAAATCGTGGTTCTTGGTGATGCATAAAATGCAGGTTAACGACTACCGTCACTTTGTGCAACACAAAATTAATACCTGTGCCTCCTGACGACGATATATTGATGTCTTATGAAGCGAAACGATCAGTCTGTGCAAGAAACTGAACATTATTTACATTATTACCCGTATTCCTTAACTCAAAATATATCTGTGATTTCAATAAACTGTTTAATGTGAGTTCTGTTTTAATGTGACGTATTACTCGGCGTGTTTTCACTGATTTGAATGTCACATGATGATGATGTAAATGACACACATTTCTGTATAACCTGCACACAAACAAAAATGCTGCATACAGTCATTGTCTGTGAGAGTGAAACATATTTTAACATCTTTCTCTCTCTCAGTGTCTGAGGAAATGGGGCTTCAGGCGATGTGAAGACATTTGTTGGATCAAGACCAACAAAAACAACCCTGGCAAGACCAAAACGCTGGACCCTAAGGCAGTCTTCCAGAGAACTAAGGTAAGAGACACTGTCCTGATTGGTTAATGCAATGGGCAAGCCATAACAATAAGTTGCTAGTTACTAATTAAAAACTTTTTTTTTTCTCTGACATCTCTCTTTTTGTGTGTGCATTCAGGAGCACTGTCTGATGGGTATCAAAGGCACAGTTAGACGCAGCACAGATGGCGATTTCATTCATGCTAATGTGGATATAGACCTGATCATTACAGAAGAGCCAGAGATGGGCAATATTGAGAAGCCAGTCGAGATTTTCCACATCATTGAACATTTCTGCTTGGCCCGTCGACGGCTGCACCTGTTTGGCAGAGACAGTACCATCAGGCCAGGTTAGATATGGCCCTGTTTCCACTAAAAGAAAATGTATCATTATTTACTCGCCTTCATATAGTTCCTGTATGATATATTCTGTGGAACACAAAAATAGAATTTAGTACAAGTTAAAAAGTGACAATACAGTATGACATGAAAGGCAGTTCTTTGTATTATATTATATTGTTTTAATATATTATTATTATACACTACTGTTGTAAAAAAAAAAAAAAAAAAAGCTTGATGTGGGTAAGTTTTTTTTTTTTTTTTTTTTTTAATGTCTCTTATTCTCACCAATGCTGCATTTATTTGATTAAGAAAGATACGTAAAAAAAAAACTAATATTGTGAAATATCATTACAGTTTAATATAACTTTATATTTTACATTCTAATTAATTCCTATAAGGCAAAGCTGAATTTCCAGCATCATTACTCCAGTCTTCAGCGTCACATGATCCTTCAGAAATCATTCTAATATGCTGATTTGCTGCTCGGAAGAAATATTTCCCTTATCACGTTTGTTTTTTCAGATTCCTTAATGAATAGAAAGTTTAAAAGAACAGCATTTATTTGAATAAATCTTTTGTAAATGTATAAAAGTCTTTACTGTTACATTTGATCAATCAATCTGTGCTGAATAACAGTATTAATTTCTTCTTTTTTTTTTTAAGAATCAAACTGACCCCAAACTTTTGAACAGTAGTGTACGATTATTCTGATCTAATGTGCATTTTTTTCAGGTTGGCTGACTGTGGGACCCACGCTGACCAATAGCAACTTTAATGTGGAAGCTTATGCCGGCCACTTCAGTGAGCCCAGCTCTTACTTATCTGGTTGCACTGAAGAAATCGAGAGACTTCGTCCCAAATCCCCACCTCCTAAATCCATGGCAGAGCGAGGTGGGGGTGCACCGCGTGGAGGACGGGGCGGTTCCGCTGTGGGAAGAGGAGATCGGGGTCGAGAGAGAAATCGGCCAAACTTCCGTGGAGATCGAGGTGGATTCAGAGGCCGTGGAGGCCCACATCGTGGATTCCTTCCCCGATGATAGTGCACACAACATGCCAACTTTGAGACTGGTAAACAAAAAATGTGATGATATTTTTGTACCTGAAATTTAAAAAGGTGTTGCTTTCAGTGGGTATCATATTGTTTTGTTAGTGTGTTAACTAAGAGCGGGAAATTTGTAAGAATTTTATTCAACCTCAATTAAACCCTGTTTTTATTTGACGAAACTTTGAGAGGATTTTTTATTATTATTATTATTATTATTATTGTGGGGTTTTGTTTTTACATTTACACGTTTATTGAATCCTGTGTTTTTTGTCCATCTGTCACCTAAACATCTGCTCCTGCCATGTGCACACTTTCTGTGTGTCCTGTGGAGGGCTGTAAGGCTGAGTTTTATGATCAGTGTCAAAGGAGCTTATTGATTCTATCAGCAGTGACATGTAGAATTACTGGTTTGCAGTAAATAAAGCCAACCTAATTGATGTTTTCAGTTTCCAGGTGGTTGGTTTGTGGTGAGGAACTGCATCATTAGAAAAATAATATATTCTGAGTCCATAAAGGCTAGTTCTAACTTTAGACCAGTTTGCATCCATTTATTCTTAATATTGATCAATAACCAGTCATGTAATAAGCATGAAATAAACCAGTGTGTTGTTTTCTGGCCTGATTTGGTTGCAACATTACAAAAAGTGTGTTTGCATTAATGTAACAGCATCTTCTAGGCCAGTGGTTCTCAACCTTTTTTGAGTACTGGAGCCCCATAATATCTCAAACCATCCTCATGGACCCCCGCCCCCCCATTGATATTGACGTGTTTTTGTGTTGTCCATTTTTCTTAGCTCTTCTGGTGTCAGGTCCACTGATAGATGGCCTATCAAGCCTCCTGTCCATAGGCTGGTCTTGTTAACTTTTTTTTTAATTTAGCGATATATTGCCCTAGAAATAATTGCAAGAAACAATGTTATTGTCATTTTATGCCACTGACTATATAGTGATGTTTCAGTATCAGTGCTGGGCTGTCAGGCATTGTTACACCAGCAGGTGGCGGCAGTGGACTGGCTTTACGAGTGAGTCATCATTAAAAAAACATTAATTCAAGGGACACACTTAAAAACGCTGATTCGTTCATGAATGAAATAAGGTGTTGACATTAATTTACTTTGAGTGCCAGTTTACAAGGCTCAATCAACAATCAACGCATCACATGGGTTACAGTGAAGCTGATATTTCACGCCATTGATTCAGTGTACTGAACAGCGCTGACGACAGTCATGGGAAATCCCCTTAAATACTGAAAGGATACAACGACACAGATATCGCTTTCATCTCACAACTGATGGCAAACTGATTTTTTCATGATTACATGAGTTGACCTGAAGAAAGACAGGCCCAGGTATTCACACACACTTAGTTCTGCTGACGCTGTCACCTGTCTCTCTTTCTCTCTCTCAATTCAATTTAATTCAATGTGTGCTTTATTGGCGTGACAATTGTTACAATGTATTGCCAAAGCATAGTGTTTACATTGAATCTAGAACAGATATATATATATATATATATATATATATAAACATGCATGTATATATCAGTTCATGGTTATAATAATAAAAACATTTTTGTAATGATTCTACAGACCCCCTGCAATTACGTGACAGACCACTAGGGGTATGCGTACCCCCGGTTGAGAAACACTGTTCTAGGCCAACAGAAATGTGGGTTAGTTGCATGTTCTGGTGTAATTAGCACATGAATACCCAGCACACATGCCATAACTCTTGTTACAGTGTGCATTAGAAGTAGATTTAAACTGCTATTGTATTCCTCAGTTGGTATGCAAGTGTCTCTTGATTTTAGTCTTGTTTGAACAAACTCCTAACCATAAGTATTCATTTTTGTAGCATAGCATTTGTGCCACGGAAAGGAGTGATGCTTCAAATCATGCTAAATATGGGAAAGAAGTGAAATTTTTGACTTTTCTATTCTATCAGACCATTTTCAGTTCTCTTATTTGTGCAATGTGAAATAAGTCACACCCATCTCAATTTATTATAATCTGTTTGTTTCCCACCAGCAAATATATCACCATCACATCATACACCCTACATTCACACGGCAGAATGAAGGAGATGAGGCAGAACTGAGAGAGAGAGAGATCCTAGATCAAAAGAAATCTTTACAATGACAGAGCACTGTTGAAGCTGACATCAGAGACATTGTTGTTAACTAACACTAAAAGCATTTAAAAAATGTTACTTGGAAGAAAACATTATTTGATTTCAGCTAGTTGCCAAGGCAACAATTATCATTTTGATTTTAAATACTAAACTAATGAAAACTAAATTAACTAATCAATAAAAAAAAATTATTACTACATAGACATAAAAAAATAAAACTGACAAAACACAACAAAATTACTAAAACTTTAAAATGAAAAAATATATTTAAAAAAATCTAATTCAAAAACTATAAAAGTATTTCAAGGATTCTAAATTTTTTCTAATATTTTAGCTTGGCATTGAAAATGGTCAACATGTGACCGAAACGTTTTCCTTGTTTTATTCAGTAAAATGCATATAATGTTCTCATCTCGCTTGTGATGCTTTATTGTTTGAATGTGCGGACTCTTTTCAAGCTCTTCATCTAAGGATTCTAAAACAACATCGTCTGAAATAGCCGTGAAGCTGAATGACCTGCAGTGTCACTGGACACACTGATCTGGCCCTGAAGCATTGGACATGTGGGTTCATCAGGAAAAAGAAGCTGTATATTTCTTCACATTACTAATTCAGCACACAGACACACATGGAAGTGTACACACCCCCACACACATTATTAATTCAATTAATCTTTACAATCACATTAAAAACAAAAAAAAACTATTCAAATCTCTGGTAGAGATTTAATTTTTGTGTAGCTTATTCATGATGTACAAGCTGTATTAGAGCTGAGCTCTTCAAATTGACTGGAAAGTTCTGACAAAGATCTCTGTGCTAATGTGGGGGTAACAGAGGGAGACTGGACTTAGATGAATGCAAACGTCAGGCTAACTGTCTCATTGGAGCCCATGTGCGTCAGGCATGAGAGGGTTTCAGATTAGCAGAAATTAAGTGTTACTCTGGAGTCTGTTTACCCTTAAAGTCAGCAGCCTGTTCTTTAACTAAAACTCCAGTGAATAACAGCACCTCAGTTCTGTAAAGAAGTGGGTAAGAAATACAACAAACACACTTCCAAATGAACATGTATGACACTATGCTATCTTAAACACCTCTCCTTTTCTGAGACCTGTGAGTGTAAGAACAGATCTTAGTGTGTGTGTGTGTGTGTGTGTGTGTGTGTGTAAGAGAGAGAAAGAGAGAGTGATGATGAGCTGCTAATAGCTGGGTGACTACATCTGTAGAGAGAAGATTCACACTCTGTTGACAAGAACAAATGTGTTTGTTGTAGTGACACAAGATCTCAGACAGAGAGAGAGAGAGAGATCCTAATTCTCACATTCTGTTCTCATATTCATACCTGTTGCCGAGCTGACCGCTTATATTATGAGGTATGTATTCAAATTTCATTTAGACTAATTCGATCTTGAATGTGTGCATTAAGTGACACAAGATCTCAGACAGAGAGAGAGAGAGAGAGAGAGAGATCCTAATTCTCACATTCTGTTCTCATATTCATACCTGTTGCCGAGCTGACCGCTTATATTATGAGGTATGTATTCAAATTTCATTTAGACTAATTCGATCTTGAATGTGTGCATTTCAAATTCTACTTTAAAACTGGTAATAAGCAGAAAGTGACAGGACTATTGGAGCCAGATGTTTATACTGTTAACTAAGCAAGCCAGAGGCGACAGCGGCAAACAACCAAAACTCCATCGGTGACAGAATGGAGAAAAAAACCTTGGGAGAAACCAAGCTCTGTCAGAGTTCTCCTCATCCCTTAGCAGATTTAGCTAATAAACTGTAAGATAACTAAGAGTAAGCTGTTATCCTCAACTTTTTGATTTAAATAAGATTAAATAAATTATTAAAGAGTAAGTTTTAGCTTCGACACTCAGAGAAAAAAGGTACAAAGCTATCACTGGGGTGGAACCCTAAGAGGTACAAAAGCTAAAAGAGAGAGAGAGAGAGAGATCCTAATTCTCACATTCTGTTCTCATATTCATACCTGTTGCCGAGCTGACCGCTTATATTATGAGGTATGTATTCAAATTTCATTTAGACTAATTCGATCTTGAATGTGTGCATTACAAATTCTACTTTAAAACTGGTAATAAGCAGAAAGTGACAGGACTATTGGAGCCAGATGTTTATACTGTTCAAATGTTTGCGGTCAGTATAGATTGCTTAATGTTTTTGAGCCTCTTTCACTTAAGGCTGCATTTATTTAATCAAAGGTGCAATAAAACGGTAATATTGTAAATTATTATTACAATTTAAATCAAATGTTTTTTATTTTAATATATTTTAAAATGTAAATTATTCCTGTGATTGCGCAGCTGAATTTTCAGCATCATTCCTCCAGTCTTCAGTGTCACATGATCTTCAGAAATCATTCTGATATGCTGATTTGCTGCTCAAGAAACATTTCTGATTATTGTCAAAATTAATAAAATATTTTCAGGATTCTTTGATGTATTTAACTTAAATCTTTACATAAGTCAATTTACTTAGTCTTTACTATCACTTTTGATCATTACTGAATAAAATTAATTTCTTTAAAAAATAAAAATCACACTGACCCCAAACTTTTGGAGAGTAATATATTTTCAGTGGATTCAAAAAGTCTACATTGAAAAAGTCTACAATCTGGGATTCAAAGAAAGAATGGTACACTGTAAAAAATGATTGTGATTTTAACAGTAAAAGACTGTAAAAATGCTACAGTAAAAACCTGTTAATTGGTCATCAGTAACTTTCCATACTATATAGGGTGAATAACTGTAATTACATTTAATGTAATTTTACAGTACAATACTGCATGATGATGATGATGATTCTGAAGTTGTTGACGACGGAGACGCCAGCACCAAGCAGAATGAGCTCTGGGCATATGAGCTGGCATTTAAAACCCTGAAATGTGAGTGACAAAATAAAGCCAGGCCTCAAATCAAAACTGAGTTTGTATGATTATCAGGATGAGAATTAGAAGTGGAATTTACCTGCCTGATCTGGTATGATAAACTCCATAAAGAAGCAAAATAAGTCTTGGGTAACACTGTAAATGTCATAAAGATAGTGATGAGATTTAGAAAGCACAAGAATCGGATGTGTCCAGTTGATCTCGATTGTTTTTGCAGTGTGCAGTTCATGTCCCTGTGGTCACTGATGTCATACTTTTTGCGGCCCACAAATCTTTAACATCAATTATTCAGTTCCTCACGACTCAAAGGTGCCGTTGGAAACATATGAAGAGTCATAAACGTATATTACTGTTACCCAGAATTCCACTGTTCTTGTCCTACAGTACAGCAGAGGAGAGCTTTTCCATTTTATAATGTTGTAGAGGAGACTGGGGTTGGTTGTCACTTTTTTTCTTTGGTGGTCTCTGATGAAACAAACACTAAAATAACCCTGCTAGGTGCAAATTAAATGTTAAATAATTGGGTTAAAACATCATTTAATGTCATAGAATATTAAACAAATATTTGTAAATATTGATATTGATATAAAACTCTTTTAAACATTGTTTGCATTATCCACATATTTACGATTTGGGGACAAATGAAATATTTTCAAAATTGCCCATTGAAAGACACATATTAGCCACTTATTATAAGACATCTGTTAATATTATTGGTCCCACTTTATATTAAGTGGCCTTAACTAAGTACAAAGTGGCCTTAACTGAAGTACAATGTACTTATTGTGTTCATATTGTATTGCAAAACACTTTTGCTGCTATTGAGGTGGGAAACGGGTAAGGTTAGGTACAGGTTTGGTGGTATGGGTTGGTTTAAGTGTGGGTTAAGATGTAAGGGATGGGTCAACAGTGTAATTATAAATTAATTACAGAAATTAATTACAGATGTGATTACATGCAGGTATTTTTAAAAATAGAAGTACAATGTAAAAACATGTCTGTACATAATAACTGCATTGTACCAAATGATTAATTTAAATGTACATAATAGTTAAGGCCACTTAATATAAAGTGGGACCATTATTAAATGGACATGAGCTAATATGAACTAACAGTGAACATTTTTTGTATTTTTGTTAACTAACAAAGATGAATAAATACTTTAACAAATGTCTTGCTCGTTGTTAGTTCATGTTAATGCATTAACTGATGTTGTCTAATTGTAAAGTTGTTGTATTGTTTCCGAAGCTTGATATCAGAAAACATAGATTTGAAGGGAATAGACTGACGTTTGGGTTGTGGTTTTTGGGAAAAGCTGCATACGCTCCATGTTTCCTGTCATTTCTTCTCTTCTGACCTCATCTTTCCTTGCCTTCCCCCTCGTCTTTCCATTACTGAGGTCCTGAATCAATAATTTGGGAATGTATGGTCACATTCTGGTTGAGTTTCTTCTTTCACACACAGGTCTCTGACTCATTCCTCTACTCTTTTCACCTCTCTCTCTCTCTCACACACACACACACACACACACACTCACTCACTCACTCACTCTCTCAAACTTTTTGCTTAGGAAGGCTTTTTACTCTTTTATTTTTTTTAAGGACATCTATTTGCTTTTAGTGTCGTCAGGTCAGACATCAGTTAGCTGACTGCTGTAACACTTTAATGGCTGCGCTGAACTGTGAGCATGAGGTCAGTTCATACTCACAGTCAGTTCTATCATCCAGAAACACAAAGACAACAAATGATTTAAATTTATATAGAATTCAGAAAAAAATTAGACATAAGCTTATCAGTCTAATATATTATACAATATATTAAAGGAGCAAAACAATTTCTTATAGTAATTATTAGTTGTTGTTTTTTTCTTGTTTGGTTAAATAATAATAAAAAAGTTTAATACATTTTCCTCCACAAACATTTTGAAAGAAGGAATATTTTAGAAGACATCCTGAATGCTGATTATTTTCATTTTAAAATTGACGGGATTCATTTAAATATTTTTGATAATATTAAAAAAATTCAGAAAGCCAGTCTAAGTTGGAATCCAGCTATTTTTAAATTCAATTCTCAGCAAAACGGTTGTAACTCTCACACATCAGTTTTGCTGTTGGGTATTTTAGGAGTATATGGCTGAGTTTTTTGCTCCCCATTTGAACTCTTCATATTATGCTGTTGTATTACAACTATCCACTGCAGTAACATCAGTGTCTCTCTCCTTCCATCACAGGCCAAGATCTACTGGAGGAGATGCTGATTCACAGCTACCTTTACCGTTCTCAGCAAATGGTGGGTCTGTTATGACTGACATCCGCCCTTTTATCTGGATATCATTATTGACTTTGATGTGTTTGATGGGTGAGCTTGTGTGCATGTTCAACCAGATGATCTTATGGCTCTTGTGGTGGTCATACTCTGTGACCTCCTGGAAGAGGAAGTTCCAGCCTAGAGAACCAATTAAAAGAGCAGAGGAGGGACTTATAAAGGAAGTCAGAAAGGTGGAGGACGACCTTTGTAGGTCAGCATGAGCAGGTCTGCCCTGTGAAAAGTCATTCATCTTAGATTTGATGTTCTGTGAAACCCATGAAAAGAAAAATCTCAACGGTGTCTCCTCCTAAAATTGAAGAGCAAGTTGAGACCTTTGCTGAAGTATATTTTCTGAGGAAAATGCACTCTCTAGAGTTTTAGTAATTCTCAACAATGTCTCAAATTGCCCAAAAGGTTTCAATGGAAGCCCGTCTCTGTGTTTTGGAAATTTGATCTTTTTTAATAATTATTTTTCATAACTATCATAATAAAAATAAAACAGTTAACTCTGAGGTGGTCACTGGGTTTCCATAGGTTAGAACTTTTTTGTAAATCAATTTGATCATTTAACTGCGCTAATTGTCCTGAACTTCAAATATAATAAAGTAAAATAAAATGTAAAAAAATTATATATATATCGTCACCAAATGATGACAAAAGACTGGAGTAATGGCTGCTAAAAATTAATCACTATCACAGGAATAAATTACATTTTAAAATATATTAAAATAGAAAAGTTGTTTGAAATTGTAATAATATTTCACAACATTACGTTTTTTACTGTATTACTGTATAAATGCAGCACAAAATATTACTGACCCCACATTTTTGAATGCATTTTTTTTTATAAATAATTAATTGACTAGTGCACATCTTCTGAGTTATAATGACCTAACTTGGTTAACTTCAGTTCCTAAGGTGAAAGCTGTGGTGTTCTGCACATGCTCAGTGTATCCAGAGGAGAATGAACGACTCGTGAAGACAGCGCTTGAGAACGCAGACAGCAAAGCAAAAGCTGTGGCCTTCAGGTGCACACACACACACACACACACACATACATACTGTCCAAGCATCAAGTCTTTCCTGTCACACACCACTAACTGTAAGGATTTAAAGTAGCTGTATCCATGGAAACAGCAGTTAATCCACGGAAGCTAGCTTAGTGGGGGAAGGATTATGTGAATGTTTGAGTTATGAGAAAATGGATATGAGCTGGATTGAATTTACAACACAAAACATCTCTCGCTCTCTTCATATTTTTCTCAGGGTGGTCAGTGCAGGATGGGACGATGAGGAAGAGAAGTTTTTCAGACGTCACAAATGGCTGTTTCCTCTGTGTGATGAAAAGAGAGGTGAGAAAGAAGACAAGAGAGAAAATCTAATGACTAACAGATTTTGTAACATATATAAAGGGACTTCTACAGACATGATGACATGCTGGGATTCATATGCTGTGTTTGTATCTAAACAAGCGTGAAGGAAAGTATCTGTGCAAGTAGAGTTGATGAGATAGCTCTCACACACACACACACACACACACACACACACTGCTCTCATGCAGAGCTTGATGCATTGCTGTCCTAAATACTGGCAGTGTAGCTCCGGTTCGCACTAAATAATGAACACAAGTGTCTGATCACATTAGCATCCTCACAAGACCACACACAGCAAGAGAAACAAGGCTGTCGCTTCTTTTGTGTGTGTGTATGTGTCAAAGCTTGCCGTTGCACTTTATACAGCATATACAGACTGGGGCTAGTTGTCACTTTTGTACTACGATGAATAGTTGTATATGTTTGTTGTTGTTTTTATTATTACATTTAAATAATAATTAAATTGAACATTGGCCCCAAAAGCGTTCATTATCACAATCTGCCATTAATCATTGATAGTAAAACAATAGTGAAATGCTAAATGAATAAATGAATAAAAATAGTTAAATTATATAATTGTTTTATATATTTTTTCATAGAAATTAATACTTTTATTTGCCAATGATGCATTAAATTGATCAAAAGTGAAGTGCCACCGAGAACAATAGTCATGAAGTTCCTTAATTTCAAGCAGAAAGAGCAGGTACTGAAGGCTGCTGGATATATATATATATATATATATATATATATATATATTGTTCAAATAAATGCAGCCTTGGTGAGCATGAGACTTCTTTCAAAAACATTTAAAAAGTCTTACCAATTCCAAACTTTTAAATGGTAGTGTATTTAAAAATAAATGTGTTAATTTATTAAATCGGTTTAAAACATGAGACAACTTGGCCCATTCTGACATCCCAAGAACATGGTTGACAACTTTTCGATTAAAATCCACCTTCGGTTTAATGTTGTCAGGAGTTGTGTAAAATCAGCCAGTCAGATTAGAGCTTACCAGGACGTTCCAGGTTTGTGAGCAGAATGCAGCAGATGGTCAGTGAGTGGACTGTCGGCAGACTGTGGAAGTGTCGTCTGTGGCTGAGACTACTGAGATAAAACCATTGTGACAACTAGCCCCAGTCTCCCTATATGTAATATTCCACTATGCATGTGTGTGTGTGTTTTCTTTCTAACAGCAGGACCCAGCAGAGGTAGAAACGGTGCAGGATATTTTAGCACGAGCTGCTGCTAAAGGTTTGTTGGGGGGGCTGATGCCTCCTGACCGCCTGAACGAAGAGAAACCGTAAAAGAGAAAAAAAACCCAAAAAGGATCCACACCAGTTCTTCCGCTTTCCTCCCTAGCTGAGCCTCCCGTATCAGTGAAGATCAGTCGGAGTCCTCCAGCTGACAGTGAGCTCGCCGATTCAGTCAGCCAGACAGCAGCCACTTCAAAACACACTTTTAGAGTCCTGAATGACGGTCCCACAATCACACTAGATCCCACTCAAGTCAAAAATCAACAGTTATGGATGCCACACCCAGCACTACAAATCATTCCAGTGTTCTTGACCAGTCATCCAACAATAAAAACCAGTCTTCCGTTGTACAAAAGAAGCATCCAGAAGGTCGTAAGCCTCGAGCTAAAGTTGCTAAGCAATCCAGGAGAAAAAAGTCTAAGTCTCGAACTTGTAAAGAATGTCAGAGCAGGTCTCGACCTCCACGCAAGAGACTCCTGCACCTTCGGCCTCAACACGCAAACATTACCTCCATTAAAAGCAACTCCACCTCAGAGCAAACCCCCTGCCATCAGAAACCCGGGGTCACTGCACAGATCCAGACATTTGTCTCAACGAGAGTCCGTTAAACCAAAACAGGACATCAAATCAGAAGCCTTTAAGGAAGCCAGGGAGGAAATCCGGTCAAGAGAGTTGACTCCGTTCTTCACGTCCCTCTTCATCCTCCTATCGACTGTACTCCTCCATGTCTTCTAATTTCTCCAGCAGTCTTTCCTCTTCCAGCAGCATTGCCAAAGCCAGAGACTCCATCGTTTTATATTCACAGACATGGCGCTGAGCTACAACCTGTTGTTCATAAATACACATCCCTTGTGCTTCCATACAAACAAATCGTAGTAAACAATGTGTGCAGACAAGTATATCGCCATTGAAAGCAAGGTACTGATCTTATGACTAAAATGGCATAGTTGGTTTATTAATGTTGATGTATGCTGTACTTTGGCAATACTGTAACTGTTAGTATCACGTATACTATGTTGAACACATTTTGTTTGTGACTTGTAGGAAGGAAGATCCTGATTTTGTGTGTTGGACTACAAATATGAAAAAAAAACAGATTTGTATCAATATGCACCACATAGTGTATTTAAACCACATTTCGATCTCATTTAATTTAAACGATATTTTGTATCTTTATTTTTTATAAGGATATTTGTGTTATTTAACATATTTAATTATTGCAGGTTTGCATCATATTCTGAGTTTGCATTTCACTGTTTTTTTTGTTTTTTTTTCGTTTTGAGGAATACGTTTGAGGCAACTTATTAACCAAAATGTCATAATTCAATCTTCTGGTGAAATGACATATCCGATGACAAATGTTGGACTTCTCCCAATGTTTGATCTGGTTAGCCCTTTCTTATAACCGACTGTAAATATCTCGGCCTGTCTGCCTCCATCCAACCAACAAGCAATGGGTAGAACCAAGTCATAATATGGAAGAAAATATCTTTCATTGTGACTTTAGTATTTATGCCACTAAAGCTATATTCATTAGGGGGAAGTCGTGGCCTAATGGTTAGAGATGGACTTGTAACCCAAAGGTTGTGGGTTCGAGTCTCGTACCGGCAGGGGTTGTAGGTGGGGGGGGGGAATGTACAGTGCTCTCTCCCACCTTCAATACCACGACTGAGGTGCCCTTGAGCAAGGCACTGAACCCCCAACTGCCCAGGATGGGTTAAATGCAGAGCACTAATTCCAAGACTTGGCCTCATGTCACTTTCACTTTTCATTTTCACTTTATTGGCCCAAATATTTTGTAAACTATGAATATCCAATGTGTACAATTTGACTAGTACAAAACATATGATTTTTAGAGAAATGCAAAGCATGAAGGTCCACCCCCTAAAAATCAGTGGGCCAAAAGCCGATCGCACAATTTCACCACAACAATTAGAAAATTTCAAATAGTTACATTCAATAGCTCATTAGGCTACAGAAACATTTGAAGTATTTTGTGATATGCCATTTATTTTCACAACAGTTTACATTTATATGGTGTACAAATTAGTGAAGAGCAGAGAAAGCCAATGTTTCCACAAAAACGTGTGTTTGAGTGTATTTCACCAGTAGTTTTCATTCTTAGCTTGTTAATCCTTGTGATGAGATTTCCCCTGATAATCGCCGATCAGAGTGATTCACCATGCAAGAACACTAGAGTCAAACACACTATTCTTGGCTAACATGAGAATGCCGATTCTATGCTGAATTATTGTACTGGACTACGTTACCCATAAGCCTCCTCCCTCTTTCTGGTTTTGCATGTCACAGCTGACTTTGCCAGTTGCCACTGAATTCATTTTGAAACAAAGTCTGATTGATTCTTATTTACTGTGAACCCCTTCAAAAAAACAATCAAAAAATAATTCAAAAGAAAACAGTGAGTTGTATAAGACCCAACATCACAGAGCGAAATTCACATGAAAAATAAAACTGAACAAAAACCAACATGCACTTCTTAAGAGGGGGAGACTGAAGGGGTGCAGTACACAGGCAGATTGATCTTTATACAGATGACACTTATTTCACCATCTCAAACTCTGATTAGCAGGGTGAAAGGAGTAATGGTTATAGTTGAGCTAGCTAAACATCTACATACTGCCCAAACAAATGTGCTCTAATTTTGATCAAATCTGATTGTAACGGTCTTGATGAAATTTTAAATTTGGTAAAATCTGATTGTTACGGTCTTGATGAAATTTTAAATTTGGTAAAATCTGATTGTTACGTTCTTGATGAAATTTTAAATTTGGTAAAATCTGATTGTTACGTTCTTGATGAAATTTTAAATTTGGTAAAATCTGATTGTTACGTTCTTGATGAAATTTTAAATTTGGTAAAATCTGATTGT
>NW_015505322.1:795040-873871 GCF_001515645.1 Sinocyclocheilus grahami | reverse complement strand
AAATCTGATTGTAACGGTCTTGATGAAATTTTAAATTTGGTAAAATCTGATTGTAACGGTCTTGATGAAATTTTAAATGTGGTAAAATCTGATTGTAACAGTCTTGATGAATGTGTCTGTTGAGGAAATTTGTTTAAATTGACATTTTGGAACATACACTAATTGACCAAATGGATGTCTAATATAATATAAATCATACAAATCATTAATAGGACATTATAACAGCTTCCAAAGCATCCTACTGTATTATGCTAAAAATGTTTCACTGCAAGGCTTTTTAATTGTTTTGTTATTGTAAATATGCATTATTAGCCATGTCTTTTAGTGTCTCACGCATGGGCACCGTGTTTTTAAAATGCATCAAGCTATAATTAATGGACTTTACACAGTTATTGAACCAAACTGAATCAATAATGAACTGTTTTCAACTAAATAATCACTATTATCTTTTCAGAGCTGCTTTCATTTTGTTTGCATCACTATTTCCTTGTCTAAACCCATAAAGCTGCTTTGAAACAATCTGTATTGCATAAAGTGCTATATAAATACAACTTGAGATCCTATGTTGGGTTAAAATACATCACGTTAACATTTTTAACAGTGTTAAAAGACCCTACGCTGGGCGCCACGTTTTTAAAACGCATTGTTAAAACTTGTCTTGACCCTGTGGCAATTGATGTTGAAAAGACATCAAAACTGGCGTTAAAAAAAACAGGTCAAATATGCAAATCAAACTGACATCAAAAACTTGACATGACATTGATTTGATGTAAATTGAATGTCAAACATATTGACCTACATATACATTAAACCAATTTCAGTGTGGGATTAACTTCCTATTTTCACCCAAGAAACTGCAGTCCAAACTGAATTTAAAATAATGTTACAGCATCTTGATCAAGTCTTGACTAATATTTGACGTCAAATTGATATCAAGGTTCCCGCTGGGGAGACCCTGCATTGGGCGCCACGTTTTTAAAAAAGCATTAAGGGTTTTGAGATTTCTCAAAGACCACATTTTTGAGTGAAGGGTCCAAAAGGAGATTGATTGTTTGATTTTATGCACCTGTTGCAAATGAAATAGTCAAATAGTCATACATACTTTTGGCCATATAGCGTATACTAGCCTATACCTACGTCTAATGTTGGTTTGGGCAGAATGTAAAGGTCCTACAAAGGCCTTTTAAATGTTATGTTACGATGGCAGTCAGCGTCTGAGATACACAGCTCTTCGAGGGTCACCAGAGCAACTGTACAGTGATTTGAATTTACATTTCACGTTTGATTTGTTGTTCAATACAGGGTAAAGAATGTCTAAGCATATGATACATCAAATCTGATTGTAACGGTCTTGATGAAATTTTAAATTTGGTAAAATCTGATTGTAACGGTCTTGATGAAATTTTAAATTTGGTAAAATCTGATTGTAACGGTCTTGATGAAATTTTAAATTTGGTAAAATCTGATTGTAACGGTCTTGATGAAATTTTAAATGTGGTAAAATCTGATTGTAACAGTCTTGATGAATGTGTCTGTTGAGGAAATTTGTTTAAATTGACATTTTGGAACATACACTAATTGACCAAATGGATGTCTAATATAATATAAATCATACAAATCATTAATAGGACATTATAACAGCTTCCAAAGCATCCTACTGTATTATGCTAAAAATGTTTCACTGCAAGGCTTTTAATTGTTTTGTTATTGTAAATATGCATTATTAGCCATGTCTTTTAGCATGGGCACCGTGTTTTTAAAATGCATCAAGCTATAATTAATGGACTTTACACAGTTATTGAACCAAACTGAATCAATAATGAACTGTTTTCAACTAAATAATCACTATTATCTTTTCAGAGCTGCTTTCATTTTGTTTGCATCACTATTTCCTTGTCTAAACCCATAAAGCTGCTTTGAAACAATCTGTATTGCATAAAGTGCTATATAAATACAACTTGAGATCCTATGTTGGGTTAAAATACATCACGTTAACATTTTTAACAGTGTTAAAAGACCCTACGCTGGGCGCCACGTTTTTAAAACGCATTGTTAAAACTTGTCTTGACCCTGTGGCAATTGATGTTGAAAAGACATCAAAACTGGCGTTAAAAAAAACAGGTCAAATATGCAAATCAAACTGACATCAAAAACTTGACATGACATTGATTTGATGTAAATTGAATGTCAAACATATTGACCTACATATACATTAAACCAATTTCAGTGTGGGATTAACTTCCTATTTTCACCCAAGAAACTGCAGTCCAAACTGAATTTAAAATAATGTTACAGCATCTTGATCAAGTCTTGACTAATATTTGACGTCAAATTGATATCAAGGTTCCCGCTGGGGAGACCCTGCATTGGGCGCCACGTTTTTAAAAAAGCATTAAGGGTTTTGAGATTTCTCAAAGACCACATTTTTGAGTGAAGGGTCCAAAAGGAGATTGATTGTTTGATTTTATGCACCTGTTGCAAATGAAATAGTCAAATAGTCATACATACTTTTGGCCATATAGCGTATACTAGCCTATACCTACGTCTAATGTTGGTTTGGGCAGAATGTAAAGGTCCTACAAAGGCCTTTTAAATGTTATGTTACGATGGCAGTCAGCGTCTGAGATACACAGCTCTTCGAGGGTCACCAGAGCAACTGTACAGTGATTTGAATTTACATTTCACGTTTGATTTGTTGTTCAATACAGGGTAAAGAATGTCTAAGCATATGATACATCACAATGAAACCAGTATATACCGATATAAAATGGAATAAATAAAATAAAAAATATCATTTCTGTTCAGTACAGTTTTTCTTAAATTGTCGCAGGACATGCAAGGCAATGTGTCTTTTTTTTCCTCTCAAATCTTCCTCAAGAGCTAAAAGAATGCATAGATAGACACTTACAGTTCACATCTCCTCCCCTAGAGCTAGCTCTCCTAAAAAGGACCATAAAATTAATTTGTATTCACAATCTCTACCATCTTTCACTCTTCTTCTTTTCTTTGTTTTATCAGTTGGTTTATCTACAACACATACATGATTTTTTTTACAGCATGGCCAGAATAAACGGGATCACAAGACATGCCCAGGCAACTATGACCAAAATAAACAAAACCAAAATAAAAAAGCGACAAAATAAAAGTATCTGAAATTTGAAAAATAAAGCCTTATGATATGATGTTTGCTATATATAGATACTATATGTACACACATAAGTGACTCGTCAAAACCCTTGGGAAAGAAAGGGTAAGTCTAGGACTACAGGTGGCACGCCAGAGCACAGCAAGATCACGTAGGTGCGTGCGGGTCAAAAAAATTTAAATACAAATTTGTGAAACACAACCAGGACACGTAGAGCCACTAATGGCATCCAAACGTGAGGAATGGATGCTGGAACTGAAATAGCTCTTCATAGACATTGGAGTTTTTCACTAACTTGGATGTGCTGCAGATAGTTTCTATTAGTCAGGTATTTTTGACTTTCAGTCACTGGAGAGCCTCTGGAGGAAGCAAGCACTACATTGGGGTTCAAAGCAGAATTGACACGATTGAAGGGTTTGACTCTAGACAAAGTTCTTCCCCACCTCCTGTATTTTGCTCCATGAGTAATTCAGTTCTCTTCCACAACATTCTCTCTTTCAAAGAAAAAACTAAAAGGCAATTTCACTTTGGAAATATAAAAAGCACATTCATACTTTACATCTACACACTGAACAGGTCGTGTCCTTCCAGCGGTGTTAATGCAGAGCAAGTCTGTTTCATATCGGCATCTTTTCCAAGCCTCCTCATCAACTTCAGGTGAAGATGAACGTGTCAGCAGAGCTTCTTGAAGAAAACAAAACCATTTGGTGAAAGCGTCGACGTTAATGTTGTTTCGCTCAACTCAAAAAGCTGGAATTTCCTACTTGGAAAAGCGCAAAGAACTTCACTTGAATTCGAACTTCCAACTTGCGCATTTATTCTCCGTAATTTGGTTGCTAGAAGACTTCATTGTTGACGCTGAACTAACGCACTGCTAATATAGTGTTGTTTTGTTGCCTTAAGGTGCGGTCACATTAATCTTTATTCCAATAGGTATCCAAATGATTGGATTTCGCAAGTTGTTAATATGAATTTACTGTGTTGACCAATTGTAGCATTTAAGCAAGTTGTGCTTCATACGTCGCAGCACTACTGACAATTAGCAACGGACCGAAATGTCACCAAAATATCGCTAATGTTACCGCAACCTTCACACCTCATCTTTTGAGCACTGAACACTGGAGCAACTTGGTCAGAAGATATCAAGTAAGAATATCCGTCATCCAACTTTGAATGGAACACAGAGCACAGTTCCTCTCATCCACCCATTCTTCTCTCAGGATAATAAAGAATGCAACAAAAAATAGCTTTTATGACACTTATGAACATCCTTTAGCAAATGAAGCAGCATCAAGCTCCTCTACACACCCGCACACACACATATGGTCTATGAAGAAGCTCTGTTGAGTGAAGCAGCCTTGTTTGTTCTTGTTGAATTACACAAATCTCTTTGAGGAGGCTTTGTCCAGATAGGGTTGATCTTATAGATGGGCGGAGCATGTTGGTTTCAGTCATGCTGGAGTGGCGTGGCTTCCTATGCAGATAATCGCATCAGATGGAAGAGCGAGGCTTGTAGATAGTGGACTAGGTGGACTTTTCTTGGCATCAGCTCATTTCATAATTACTGATTTTCAGACCGTTTTCGCCCTCGAGTTCTTCTTCATCTCCATCACGTGACTGGACAGGTATGTACAGGACATTCTGATAGTTTTAAGCATGCAGAGCGTGACGGTGAGTGTGCGTGCTCATGTGTCAGATCACTGGTTGAGCTCAGTGACTGGTCTCTTCTGTTTGAGCGTGTCGATGAGGGACAGAACTCCACGTTTGACGCTGGTGGAGACACGGCGTGTGACTGAATCAGCAGGGGGTGCCTGTGAGCAGGCTTTCTGAGATGGAGGGCGTGCCACCAGACACTTCTGATACCTCAACTGCAGAGACAAAGAAGAAAACAAGGAATGAATTCATGTGTTGCACGCAATGAAACAGGCTCGGTCGGATTAGATCTTTTTTTTAAACTTATGAAATATTAAACATTAAATTATGAAATAACAAAACTTTTAATAGAATGGACGAGACTTAAGGTTGGGTTGTTGTTTGGACACTACAGCTGTGATACTGATCTAATATATGGTCTTGACTAAGGGTGGGTGATAAATCAGGTATTTGCAATGATTAAGCAACATTGTGACTATTACAATGATTTTAATGTTTTTTGGCCATCAAGTTTTATTCATAGATGTGTCTGTATGGAATTTTTCAAATATACAGTGTACAATATACAAATTCTGTTTTCACTTTGTCATTATGGGCTACTGAGTGTAGATTAAGGAGAAAAAAATTTATTTAAATTATTGTAATATCAGGCTGCAACATAACAAAATTGAAAAAAGTGAAGGGGGTCTGAATACTTTCCGAATGCTCTGAATTTTATTTTCTTACATTTTATTAAGGTAGCTGTTTATGGCCATGTACTGTTATTAATATTTATTCAAATACATATATGAAGGGCAGTGGATATACAGTGGGATTTTGATTTTAGTTTTTGAAAGAACTCTCTTATGTTCAGCAAGGATGGGTATATTTGATGAAAAATGCAGAAATATGGTGAAAAAAGTAATATTGTGAAATATTACTACAATTTAAAATAACTGTAATATATTTGTATAAATGTAATTTATTCCTGTGATGGCAAAGTTGAATTTTCAGCATCCATCACCAGCCTTCCATCCTTCAGAAATAATTCTAATATGCTGATTTCCTGTTCAAGAGAACATTTTCCTATTATTATTGTGTGTTGAAAGCTGAAAGCTGCTTAATATTTTTGTGGAAATGTATTTACATTTATCTTAATTCATTTAAATAAGAAACCTTTTGTAGCATTATAAATGTCTTTACTGTCACTTTTGATTTAATGCATACTAACCGAATAAAATCCATTTCTTTAAAAAATTCGTACTGACCGCAAACTATACTTATAAGTATAGAAAAAATGAAGAAATTCCCAGTTTCTCTGGATTTATGATTTATAGCTATGTGTTTGAGTAAAACAATTTTTGTTTTATTCTGTAAAATACTGATGACATTTTCTCCAAATTTTAAATACAAATGTTGTAATTTAGAGCATTTTTTGCATAAAATGACAATTGGTCAAAATAACAAAAAAGATGCCATGTTTTCAGACATGTTTATATTCATTTTTAGACAACACAATACCAATGTTTTAACTTTAGAAGAGTTAAGAAATCAATATTTGGTGGAATAACCCTGATTTTCAATCACAACAAATGAAAACCAATTGTCATTTTCTGGGGGGGGAAATGCTCTAAATGACAATATTTTTATTTGAAATAAATGTTACCAGACCTTTATAGTATAAAACATATATTAACATTTTACTCAAACCCATACCTAGTAATCCAGTAAATCCAGAGAAACTGAGAATTTTCAAGTGGAAAATTTTCAAAAAGTTTCACATTTTTTCCATAGCTGTATTTACATTCAATAGGCTGACAATTTCTGAGATATAATTTTTGTAGCCATATTGCCCAGCTCTGGCCATGACATTGATTTTGTTTAATTCTAAAGCTATAGTGCCCATTTACATTTGATGTAGGTGGAGAACCGTTTTTCTGGTGTCATAACTCACCATGCACGCTGCCTGAACAGCCTCTGACACACTGCCAGCATTGGGATCACACCAAAACACATGACACTCAAAGTGCTGGCTCCCAGAATCCATGACGAACGCGAATGAATGCACATCTTTTCCAACTCCCATGAATGACAGGAAACGCACACGACACTCCACTAGGACCTCCTCTTCCTCCTAATATAGGTAGTCACATCAAGAATCATACATGAGTCAATATTCCAAAGATCATAAGCACAACTGCATAAACACAACAAGTTGTACTTTAGTAAAACACAACTATTTTGGCAGGATGTTATTGGGTTTAACATTGCCTTTTCTTTGATGACTGTGACTGTTGCGTCAGCTACATTCAGTTTCACAGGAATCCAGTCTTCTCGGATTGATGATGTCATCAAACTGTCTATTGCACCGTTGAGAATGTCCATGCCTAGAAAACAGTGACATCTGACCTTGTAACAGCATGTATGGGTCCAAGAAAAGCTATGTGAACCCTTTGGCTTTATCTGGATTTCACCATAAACTAGCCATAAAATTTGATCTGATCTTCAGCTAAGTCACATCAGTAGACAAATGCACTCTGCTTAAATGTAGGGTGGAAGTGTTCTTTCCAAAAGCTAACTGGGGTCGGGAGTCGTCTAACCTGGAGTCCAATCAATGAGACAAGATTGGAGGTCAGACTCACCTTGCCCTATAAACCAACCATTACAATGTTTGCTTTTCACAAGACACTTTGTCTGATGTGAACCATCCAAAAAAAGAGCTTTCCAAACACAGAATTGTTGACTTACATAAAGCTGGAAAGGGATACAAAAGCTTGATCTCAATAGAGCAATGCACACAAGACATCTCAAAAATATCACTGAACTAAAAGTGCCAAATGTCTGACAGTTGTGCATGGCTGATTTTTCGTGACTGTTTACATTGTTTTTTAATAAAAACAAAAAAGCATTATTTGTTAGTTCAAGCAGATTGTGTTTGTCTTTTGTTAAAGATCAAATGAAATTTTATGACCAATTTATTCAGAATTCGGGGAGGATTGTATGTGTTAAATGTGAAGAAAAGTATGCATATCACATTATTAACTCTTTGCCATCGGCTGAATTTTCCATCTTTCCGTGTTTTGGCTGTTATACGGTAAGAGGTGCTATTACACATCTTCTGATTAAAACACGGCGAAGAAACAGCAGAAACAAGTGATCGTGTATGTTAAAGCAGATGCATATGTAAAATAACGCAATCATCAAACATTAAACAGCATATAAATCAAAACTGCCTAATGTTACTGAATGAAATATCAGGAAGTGCTATAGGACTGTGAAGCTTTGGATGTGTTGATGGAAGCAATCGACTCTATGTTTTGATCATCATTCTGAATCCAATCTGTATGTAGTCTTTGACAAAAAACATGATTTTCTAACCTTTTTGTTCGAAATGTTGCTTTTTTAATGAAACTTACCCACATTCAAGTGTTGATAAAAAAAGAATGCAAGAAGCTAGAATAAAACCTTTTTTTAAGCAGAGGCTCTGTTCTTTCTTTCAACATGTTGCATGTTCAGATATTCATACAACAAAATATTCTGGCGGCCATGAATCAAAAATGCCGGCGGTGGCTGGAAACGTAAAAAAACACTGGCAGGGAAAGAGTTAAGAAAAGCAGAGAGGAGTAGATAGGAGAAAAAGAGAGAGCACATGAAAATAGTGAAATACTACAAATGAGTGTGATTGCTCACCTATAGGTCTGGCAACTGGCATCATGCCAACGTATAACACCTGGAACTTCTGCACCAGTTCAGTCTTTGGTGTGGGGAACTCTGCTAAGGGTAACAGACAGCATACACATTCACACACACCTACTATTCAACAAAGAAGAAACACACATATAAGCATGCTGTGTCACCTTGTAGTGGGACGTCGAGCCCAGAATGTGTTCTGTCCTGTAGAGATCCTCCAGCCATAGCTTTGGCATTCTTGCGCTCTGCCATGATCTATTACACAGAAATCGAACTCATTAAACTCGCTGCCCTAAATCAGCAGCCTAAACAGAATGTGAATCCTGTTTCTTCCTTCTCAGCTGTGTTCTATCCTTACACACAGACTTGAGACTATCAGTGGTTTTCTAATATCATTTTTGCATTTAACTGTTTTGAATGGGCCACTGATAATTTTGTGTTGGATGTTGTTTATGTAGCGTGTAGTTCTCACCCTGGAGCAGATTTCGTGCAGACTGGTGGCGATGGCTTTGGCAGGGGTGTCACAGCGGAACACATGACATTTTAATATCCGGGTGTCCTTATCTCGTGCTACATATGCAAAATCCCTGTTTGCACACAATTAAAATGAAACAAGTTTAAACTTATATGTAAACAGCCGTTTAGTGTCAAGATGAAACACCATTTACTACCCATTTGATTCACATAATCTGTCATATTTCCAAAAAAGTAAAAGTAAAAAATAAAAATAAAAAAAAAATAAAAAAAGGATGCAGGGAGTCACTTTATTTTGTCCATAGGGAAATGATTGGACCCCAAAAAGTTACATAACAGAATGGAGCCAAGTCGAGAGGTGAAAGGAGTTAGTATAGTTTTATAAAATAAATACGAACACAAACATATTTTATTTGGAATAAAGTGGACAATAAGACCAGGAATGTGCATTCTGAAAGTAAATAGAGTCCACTTTGATTTCATGTTGACTTTAAGCAAATATTTTAATTTCTTTAATAAAAACGATCAATAAACAATGCAGATGAACAGACACATGGTTATAATGTGAGTTGTGAATGAGAGTTTGTGTGTATTTCTGTGTTTGTGCATATGCAAAGAACTGTCCTAAAATACCCTGATGGATGATGTGCCCTTTAGTTTAACAGAGACAGTCAATTTATAAAACAGTTACTTAAATAAACACACCCACATTTCAGGCAAACAAAAAATGGTGTAAAATATAACCATGGATAAAACACACACACATCACCTACTATATGCAGGTGCATGTGGCTATCAAAGATGAATTAGTGTCTCTAAACTTACACCTTCAGCTGTATTACACACATTATTTATTATTTCTGCTAAAAATAAACTATTATGAACAAAATGTCCAGGAAGAGACTACAACCAGGCAATGATGTGAATAGAAGTAATAATAGGGTAAATCAATTTACCTCTCTCTGAGTCCCGGAAAGCAGTCAAGTAAAAGATAAAAAAAAACATTATGAGAAAATACACACAATGAAGCCCATTAATGAAACAATGAAGGATTGACAGAAACATGTTCTGCTTGTATTTCATGAAAGGGTTCTGATGTGTACAGGTATTTCAGAACATGTGCATTACTAATAGACCATAAAAACGTAATTGGCAGGATGCGTATCTCAACAACAATGGCTGGAACATGCTGTGGGGAAATTATAGCAGCACTGTCTTTTCCAAACCCCAATAATAAGTATGTATGAAAGAAAAATAAAATAAGAGGGAAGAGAGAGAAAACGAGACCAGCAGGTGTGACAAGAGTATTCAGAAATGTATCACGATGAATGTGACACCTCAAAACATGAGGCTCTCAGTGTGCAGCCAGTAAGAAACATGAATATGTAACAGTATGATAATTAGAGATTTAACAGACTGAGAGAGAAAGAGAATAAAACCAGATGAACTCAATGCACTCAATAATGTCTAGAATGAACCCCAGGCTGGTAAACCTGTTCAAAATGGGCTTTTTTTACAGCACCTCAGCAGGATTCAACTGTAAAAAAGTGCTGGAGGGTCAAGGAGAAACTACAAGGAGGTACAGGGAACAACGCAAATGTACCGAGAACAGAACCCTGAGGTTCCCCAAAGGAATTTGGAAAAAAAAGGCATGTGTTCTAGTTTGCGTAGATGTGTGGGATGGTATCAGAGGGAAGACCTGATCTGAGGGAACATGCAAGGAAGTTGCAGTCTCTTTCAAATGTAACCTGTTTAGTGACGTGAACATCTTGCCGTGACCTACTTTAATAACCAAACACACAGTACTCCACAATACGATCCTCACCACAGTAAATGACAACACATACAGTACATCCACAATTCTCAACTGAAATCTCCTCCTCCTCCTCCTCATTCATACCATCTGGAGAAATTCCACCCACTCCATCTTCTAACAGTCCTACTATTCCTCCTTTCTCACTCCAGTACATACTTCAACTGAAAACTACTAAACAACAAATGCCATGCTGTAGAAAATATGGCTTAAATTTATTCATGGATACTGTCTCAAGTTAGGTGAATTATGAGTAAATAATGAAAAATGATGGAGAGAAAAAGAGAAAAATACTCACATCTATTAATGAATGTGTTTTCCCCGCTTTAACATTATGCCGTACCCCTCTTCTACAGATTTTCACCTCCTCGCCTCATCCTCTGCTCTGTTAAAAACATGCAGCTCACCTCTCTACACTCAATCTCTCTCTTTTTTACCCCCTTCTCATTTTTGCTCTCTCTCTTTCCATCCAATCCCAGCGTTCCTTCTACCCTCCCCCTCTCGTTTCGTTTGTCGCTACAGTAACCTCTTGGGAGGAAAATGTTACTTAGTGGAGTATTAGCATAGGAGGACACAATGATCATATGCAAACACATGCGTACACATGCAGACTACACAATAAATCTAAAAAAAACCCAGCCTGAAGCATGATTCCTGTTTAGAGAACATATGAAGAGTGCCATCTGCTGGTCAGAATTCGGTACTGCTTACACTCAGTGAGGCAAAACTGTGATTCAGCATCCCTGATGAAGTATGCTGCATTCCACCCCTGCATCATTCACACACACTCACTAACACACAAACCAGTCAGCTCTTCTGGGACTAAAGCAGGAAAGCTCTTTATTGTGTGAGAGATTCATATGCAACTTTTGGATGACCTCACAAACACTCTTCACATACAGCTACACATACGGGCAGCCCCTATAACACTGGATTAAACTTTCATTAGCACTTGTCTCTCTATCATCAATCTTTTATTTCTGTCCTCCTTTCACTGGGGTGACTTTAATCCAGAATCATTATATAGTGACCTTAAGCTTGAAGGGGCTGGAGGAGTGTCTCGATATCAGAATACATTAACAGAGACACATTAAGTGAATCTCTTGCAGAGTGTTATAGATAATGAGCACATGAGGAAAGTCACAGGTGCAGAGACGCTGACGTTTGCAGATCTAAAATCTCTAATTAAAATGAAATGTGAAGAATTCACGACACATGCTTCATGCAATATTTGACACTCAACAGTCACAATCTATTTTTGATGATTTTGCTTGTGATGTAAAATTAAGAAATGTTCTGTGCATAAGACAAACTGTCAGTTTAAACCTTTTGCTTTTACCGTCATCACTCAAAAATGTGTATGAAAGTCTCTTTTTTGTATATTAAAATGTTCTAACAATTTTTTTTATATATTCTAAATACTGCTTTTCTATTAAATACTGATATTTACTACTATGTATTTTTATATTGGTGCATATACATGAAAATAAATACCATTATTCCTTCATAATGATTATTTAATGGAAAAAAGGTGAGGAAAACAACTTCCTCAGTTCTTGCATTTTTGTACATTTAAGTTTTTTGCATTTAATATTTTGAAAATACTTGGCAACACTGGCTGAAAAAGTACGCTTTTAGAAGCCATCTGAAAATTTTGAAAAAAAAATGTATTTGATAAAAAGCATTTCCCTTTAATAAAAAAAGGATTGTAATGTTGAAATGTATATCCATTCAACATCTTTTGTAGGTCAGTTTGTATGAGCTGTAATGTTTTAACTCACATAAAATCCCTTTATGCCCCATCTGTGTGGTTTCCAAAAGAATTAAACATTTCATAAACCCTTCATCATTTAACATATTCTCCTTAACTAATCCATAAAAATAAACTTTGCCATGGCAACTAGTGCATACCTTCCATTATCGCGCCCGACGCCCCACACACGGATGCTTGCGATGGGCTGAGCGTGTAGAACGCTTCGATCCATCGGGTCAACCAGATTCAGCATGTTATTCTCCAGAATGAGGTACATATCCTTCCCCTGGACACACACGCACAACGCAAGAGGATAAGATAAGGCTTTAGTTTCAAAACCTTGTGAGCGTTCTTGCTGTCCACTGCCTTCATAGGCATCATTTAAATAGCACTGAATTTTTAAAACTATGCTTTTTGGTACTGAATGAAATGTATGAATTCATGTAATTTCATGCAACAAGCAGAGTTCAGAGCACACAGTAGCTCCATAGCTGTTGCTCAGTTAAAAACATGATACTCTAAAAAGCATAAAATGCATGCAAAAAAAGCACATGCAAATAACTGGTTTCTTTTTTTTAATTTGATGTTTTTGGTATTGAATGAAATGTATTTTATAATCCATGTCATCTCAAACAAAGCGCACTGCAGCTTGACAACTGGGGGATGTTAACATGTTGCTAAGATGATACTTGATAAACAAGCTTTTTAAAGATATTGAGTAAAATTGTTAGCCTATTTGTCAGAATTGTCAATTTGATTGTCAAATTATTGATGCTTTTGAGTATTGAATAAAATATTTTAACTAACATTTCTCCTGCTCCACATTTTCACATAATTTTTCCATGAATGATAAATGCAATGCTGCCTTAGAATTTGACCAGAGAAAAGGTTTTTTAGAAGCCTTGCACCTATGATGCCTTAAAATACTGCCTATGCAGGCAACTCGCTGGGTTTTGGAATAAATGTCACAAGCTACTATAAGGTCTAAGGATGCCTGTGCTTATATGTGTGTTGAAAGTAATAAATAAATGATCAGGACAGAAAATAAAAGGCAGGAGGAGAACAGAGGCTCTCTTCCTGTGTCCTGTCACAACACATTAAACTCTCTTTCTTCCTCTTCCTCTTCCTCTTCTATTCACTTGCTTTTTTCTGCATGACATTTTCAGCTTTCCCTCTTTTCGTTTTATTCTTTTTTGTCTCTTTTATGTTTTATCCCCGTTTCTACCTTCCCTTTTTCAAGATGATGTTTAGAAACATTGTGTGTATTTTTGCATGAATATGTACTATATGTGCCTTCCTGTGTTTAGACTATAGTGCTGGTCTAGCTGGTTGACCAGCAGAACTGTGTAAAACTGGTCAACCAGCATGGGTTCTTGTAAATCTTGTTAGTATGTGTGTGTGTGTGTGTGTGTGTGTGAGAGAGAGAGAGAGAGAGAGAGAGAGGGGGTGAAGCTGTCTCTCACCTCTCCCCAGATGCCCACAGTGTCTCGTATATCATTCTTGCAGTAGGACAGTTGACGGATGCAGTTGTTAACAGCGACGCTGCTTTTACCCGGAGCCAAATCATCCTCAGCCATCTCTACCCAGCCGAGAGAGCGCACAGCAAAACACTGTAATAAACAAAGCCACTGATTAAGCACAAAGACTGTAACAAATAACTACAGGGCAACAGCTACACACTATGAAAATGAAGAGCGCAGCAAATATATGACTTAAGACATAATAATAACAGCTCGCACAAGAACAAGCCCAGTAATATAGTATTGTGTTTGTCTATTACATCTATTTCATTATACCTCATATCCTAAATCCTCCTACTCCTCTATAGCGAGACAGATTAAACTGAGGAAACACCTCTTAAAATTTTCACAGGGCATCTTCTAAGAATAGAAAGCGAGAGAGTGTTCATACACATACATGATCACTCACACACACACATCTCTTATAACAGGGTGCTGAGATCAAAAGAGAAGACCTCTTTTACTGCAAGAGCTTTTCTTTCATCTTTCACTTGTTCACCTCCTCCTTTCTCATCTGTATCTCACTCCCAGCACTCTGAGAGCAAAATCATCCATCATTCTGTCGCTCTTCTTTTCTGACAATCTGTGACAAGGCGCCTCCATTATAAAAGTGTTTGTGTGTGAGAGATTAATAGCAGGCAGAATGCTGTCATGCTCTTTCAGTTTGATTTTAACTGCTGCTGAAAGAACAGATCCTCAAGAGGAAGAGTGTGAAACAAGCAAAGAGGGATAGAGAGAGAGAGAGCGAGAGAGAGAAAGAGCATGACTTGGGGGAGGAAGTGTATGTTGAATGGTAACATAAACGCCAAATGAATATAATCTGACAACTCATAGCCAGAAATTAGAAATCCAGTAAAAGTTCAACTTGAGCTACAGTGGGGTTCCTGCACAGTTCTGATCCAGAGAGCTACATTCTTCATCTGTCTGTTGCCTCTATAGTATATAGTATAGATTGACAACTGGTCCACCCAGTCAAATGAAACACATAAATTAAGGCTATATTTCCATTGCATATCAAGTTTGAGAAATAAAGTCATTTTAGTGTTAAAAAACGTGCCTTTGATTTTATATATTAGGCGATACACATCATAGTCTAACTGCAACAGTCAATCGATAAGTAAATAAATCTATGTGATCTACTATGGTTTACTAATGTTTGGTCAAGCTACAAATTTAAAAAGCAGCGTTTTGTCTCTACCTCATTTGAGAGCTTTTCAACAAAATACAACACAAGGCAATTTATTATGCTTTATGCTTGACAGATCACATTTTTAAGTAAAGTCACATTTTCAATTTAGGCATTTATTTTTGGCTCATATCTTTGACCTTTTTCTCTTTCAGCCAAAAACCAATAATGCTGTATTGTATTAAGCATGTACTGTAAAGAAATTAATACTTTTATTCTGAAAGGGCATATTAAATCCAAAAGTGATAGTAAGACATTTATAATGTCACAAAATTATTTTTATTTCAAATAAATGCTGTTCTTTAAACTTTCCATTCAACATATAATTAAAATTAATTTATGTAACATGGTTTCCACAAAACATTTTCAACATTGATTGAATAATAAGAAATGTTTCTTGAGCAGCAAATCAGCAATGATTTCTAAAGGATCATTAAACACTAAAGACTGGAGTAATGATGCTGAAAATTCAGCTGTGCTAGCACAGAAAGAATTAATCTTTTAAAAAATATATTAAAATAGAAAAAAAATATTTTAAATGGTCACAAACAATATTTCACAATATTACTGTTTCATTGTATTTTTGATCAAATAAAGGCCATTTTTGGTGAGCATAAGAGATGTCAAAAACATTAAAAAATCTGCAGACCTCCCACTTTTAAATGGTAGTGTATGTGACACATTGCATAATCAAATATTTGAAGGATTAACTGATTTGTATTGATTTGTTTCACATTTTGTGTTTTGTGGCACAAATGCATTTGACTATGTATTTATGAGGGTGTTGTTTAGTGTTTTATGTTAACATCAGAGCTCCTCTGCATTAAGGACATATCTCACTCTTAGGTAAAAACATCAGAAATAATAACTACAAATTTGTTTTTCCATCTTCATCTTTACCCAGGTCTCCAAGCATGACCTGCATATGCATTTCTTTGAGCAGCCAGAAGATGGCACTGTACATCTAGAATTACATTGGAGGATGGAACTCCTGACAGCACCACTAAATTCCAGCAATAAACTATGTTTGAAATAGTTTGTGACAAACCTGGTACATGTTAAAACCATATATGTGTCATACTTTAAAAAAAAAACAAATCTCACAGAACTAGGGGACATGATAATGTTATGGTGATCAAGATTATACATTTAGTTAAAATCATTATTTACTCTTTAAGGACCCAAAATGTATACTTTTCTCACTTCTGCTAATGGCAGGTAAACTGAACGGCCTATTTTGCATCATTTCAATGCAAATAAAATAATATTTTGTCCACCTGAGAATGCAAGTATTTGCTGTTTCCATTGAGGTAAGAGGTGCTACATGATACAGCAGTCGCAACAACCTTTTATTTAGTAGACGCTTATATATCTATGATTTGATTAATTTTTGTCTCTTACAACAAGACCTTGACTATCATTCTTATAATCTGACTTATAATGTTGCAATTAATGTCATTTATATAAACTGTCATATCATGTTGCAATTCCTAAACAAACACTAGCCAATTAGTATGCAACTCCATTACACAGCATATTGCTTTAGAGCTTGGCGAGTATGAATTTGGATCCTGCCTTCAAGACTATAATAAGTTCTCTGTAGAGCTGTTATCTTTGAATAGCTGCACAAACTCATGTACTCTCACCTTGGCTTCAGGGTCACTGTTAATGCTGCTGGAATCTTCCTCTTCCACAGGAGCAGGGTTTCTAAACACAGATGCACACACAGTCAGAAGAGATATATACATTTTATTTATTCTCTCTCTCATTTAGGTGTATTTATTTATTATTTATTCTCTTTCACACACCGTAGCTTGAGGGAGGCGTAGCGGAGAGTTGCGCCTTCAAACTCTTTCAGACTAGGGTCAGGGTTTACTGTGGCCGCCTGTAGATCCTGAAGCAGAGATAAAGCAGACATGCTTAAACACAAGCATATAGCAAACCCACAAATGTACAGCATGGAGCCAGTGGGTTAAGTGCAAGGATCTGTGTGTATGTGCAGATCCCGCCAAACAAAACAGGAAAGCACAGTTCCTGCGATGAGTGATTAAACTAATTGAAATGAAAATGATTAACCAGTTTTAAAACAGACAAGGTTTGAACCCTGCACAATTTACAAAAATAATGGATTAAGACAATGAGAAGAAATGAAGAGTGAACAGGAGCTTTCCTGCTGCAAAAATAATTTTCTTAATCAGCATTAAAATATCTAAATGCATAAATTAATAAATAAATAGTGTAAGCATTTGATTTATCAATGCTTTATTCTCATCTGCAAGGTTTGTTGTGTATATCCAAATATACTTAAAACAAGATCAATTTCCATGACAAGCAAAAATTGCATAATATATTAAGACTAGTTTTCAGTAATTTTTTTTCTCACCCCCTTGGCAATAGATTTTTTTTAAGCATAATACTAACACAATTTAGTGAGGTTTATGCTTAAATCAAGAAAAAAAATTGCCATATAGGTTAGAAAATTAATTTAGTTGGATAAATTATTTTTGCAGTACAGACAGACAAATTTTTTTTCTCACCCCCTTGGCAATAGATTTTTTTTAAGCATAATACTAACACAATTTAGTGAGGTTTATGCTTAAATCAAGAAAAAAATTGCCATATAGGTTAGAAAATTAATTTAGTTGGATAAATTATTTTTGCAGTACAGACAGACAAAAAAACACAAAAGCCATGCTCAGTAGAAAGGTTAAAGGTCAAAAGGTGAGGAAGGTATGAAGCAGTACTGGATCTCAGAACACAACTACTCCAGTAGAACATCAGGTAGACCAACTTTTCTCAGAATTTTTATTAAAAATAATGCTAAATACATCTGCAAAATATGGGCCAGCCAATGGGCAAAAAATACATTTTGAACCCTGTGAAGAACATAACCAAGTGTTGACAGTGGTTCCCTGAGAAATTCTACTGTGTATTTGGCTCTGCAGTTCAATAAAAAAAACAGCCTGAGAAACTAACCTTCCAGATCTCACTATCAATCTTTCCCACTGCAAAATCACTCCATGGCTGTTTCTTCACCATTATTCACACACAAAAAGGGAGGACAAGGTTGAGGGGTCAAGGGTGGGAGAGAGGAGAGAGACAAGACAGGGTTGTTAGATCGCTCGATAAGCATGTGTGTGTGTGTGTGTGTGTGTGTACAGTATCTGTTGGGTGTTTGGTTGGGATTTTATTAGATGCAGTATGGATGTTGATATCTCACTCTATGTTGCAATAATCAGAGGAAAGCACAAACTGTTTTTCCACTATATTCTGAGAGTAAACAAGCATTACTGTTACCTTGTCCTCTTCTCGATGGCATGCCTCAGAGTGTCTATCCTTCCCTGGCATTATCTGTAGGGATGAGGACCGAGGCTATACACACACACACACACACACACACACACACACACACAAATAGATACATAGTTTTAGCTTTATTATGTGTGACCAACTTCTAACTAAATATCACAATATATTTATATTTGTCAATACAATTTATACTACAGTTAAAAAATTTGGTGTCAGTAAGATTTTTTGAAAATAAACTAATACTTTTATTCAGCAAAGATGCATTAAATTGATCAAAGTGACTGTAAATATTATTATTATATATATTATTATGGATATTCCAATTGATTGCAAGTGACAAAATATTTTAATTCTTTTCAATTGATTAGTTTCTCTTTTTTGTGGACACAAAAAAAATCAAATAAATCATGTTACTAACCTAGTTAAGATTTAGTTTTGATTTAAGAAGTCAACTGAAAAGAACAGACAAAACAAAATCTGGCAAGATGCATGTCTTCTTTTGTTCAGTTATTCAGTAGCACATTTCCATTTTAAAACAAATAAAACCGTGTGAAGTGCTGTCAACCTTGCTTCGTTTCATGCTGCAGCAAACAGCAAAACTGTAAAGCACACTAAGACTCAAAGGACCAAAAAGAGATTCAAGCCCAATGTTAAGGCTAGGAGCAATTTAAAAGACTCTAGACTCTTAAGATTTACTGATATGCATGTTCATTCAGTTTCATTCATCTAGTAAGGTCTTTCATACATCTGATTTGAAAAAATAGCTGATAAAAAAAAATCTATATGGCTGATAAATTTCACCATTCACCAGTCACTGTTTCTGGTGGGCGAACATTAATTTCCCAAATACAATCATAGCAACCTTTATCTATATAAAGCATTTGACCAGCTCCGTTTAATTCATGTCAACTGAAATACTGTCACATCTGTAATGGCGTTACCCTGGATTTTCATGCTTTTATGAACTATAAGTTTGTGTCTTATCCACTTTATTCTCCACAACCAAATTGTACTCATTGTGAAAGCAATAAACCCAGAGAATGGCAGGATGTGACCATAAAGTATTGTCTGTACTTAAGATGAGACATTGATGAAAAGACTTACAAAGTAGCAGCTGTTGACGAATCCACAGGAAGGAACATTGCCGTCATAGGATGAGGAAGAGTTTGAGGACAGGATAGGGGTTGGTTCCAGACATGAAGAAGACGGGATGGGGGCGGGGTCAGACGAGCTGTCAGAAGTGGTGCTGCCTGAACGACTCGATGCTTCGAAAAACACGTGGGCGTGAGACATCGACTAGAGGACAGCAAAGAGGTACCGAGCGAATGATTGGTCAATGTGGATAAATCAACTGTTGATTTGTTTTAGTTGAGTACCATGTCCAGTTAGCGTAACCACATAGTTTCAAAGGGTTACCTCGTGGTCTGGAGTGGGCGAGGGTGACAGGGAGCCCAGGGAGTGCTTGCGGCTGGCATGGCTGGGTCCAGTTGGCACCGGATGGCATGGGGTGGGTCTCTCCCACTGCGTGGTGCCCGTAGGAATGTGCCAGTAATAAATGCCAGCCATGTCTGTCATAATCTTCCATCCTGGAGGCAAATCAGGGTCTGTCTGAAATGACTGCTCCCCCCAGATATCTGGAAACACAAATACACAAGGTCAGGTGTGGTCCACACCCCCATCAACTAAGATATCCAAGACTCCTTGAGTGGGTGTTATGACCAAAACCTTGTATGACGGCATGAGTAATTTTAAAACATGGCATGTATCAGCATACAACAATTCTGGTACTCTAACCTGAATCTGAACAGCGTTCCAAGAGTGTTGATGTATAGTTTAACAACTAGGGCTGCCCCCGACTAAATATTTTTCTAGTTGACTAATCGCATGTTTATATGAATTTAATTACTTAAATATAAATATATAGCCTATTCCGCTCTCAAGCTCACGCATAAAGCTTGCAGCAAAGCACCGTCAAAAGTAATGACTATGAATGTGTCGGAAATATCGAGGAGACATTTTAATTATTTATTAATAAACTAGTGTTTTCTGACTCAGTGTCGGCTGCAAAGATGAAGTTGACGATGCTCACTTGCCATCTGAGTACAGTGGACGCGGCTTCAGAGAGAAATGTAGCTTTCATACGGATTACATAATCATCAGAGTTTTTGTTTTTGATTTGAATTTGTTCTTTAGATCTATTTCTCACATAGTAGCCTATACACTCAGTTTCTCAATTTTTTACAAAATTTTTGTGACACGCTCCAGTTCACAAAAACCGAGACGGCAGAAAGCACATAACTGTTTATTTTCTTTATATGTTTATATTCTTTATTTTACAAAAGCACAATGTTTTGCTGATATTGTAAGTGTGTATAAATAAAAGTAGACCTTTTACAGTTTCGAATGATGTATTACTCTTATCTTTATGAGCAAAAATGACGGCGTACATATATTGGTACTGGTCAATAGTTATCGATACCGAGCGATATGAAACATTATATCGTTGATACATTTTTTAGCTATATCGCCCAGCCCTACCATATAGTTTTCAAATAAGCCTGAAGGCCTTGATTAGTTGGATCAGGTGTGTTTAATTAGGGTTGAATCTAAACTGTGCAGGGCTCCGGCCCTCCAGGATTTGAGTTTGACACCCCTGATCTAGAGTGACGTAAAATTCACATGAATTGTGATATGACTGTTCAGACTGCGGTCGCATTGCAAAACATCTGACTTGAAGTTTCAATGCTCTCTTCTGTCACATCCTTGTCTTTATTTTTCATATTGCCTGCGCATAATTTCGCTGACTTCTGCGGCAGATCACACTATAAATAAACGCATAATCGCTTACTTTATGTCCTCCGTGTTTACTTCCGTATGACAATGTGCTGCGCAAGTGTTGCCAAGTCCACAGTTTTCCCATGGAATTGGGCTACTTTTTCATCTAAAAACAACCCGCAGGGGTTGTTTTTCAACTCCGTGGGTTAAAGCGATCCCACTAACGCGATCTGGGGGTAAATCGGATCTGAGCAAAAAGAATAGAAAATTAAAGCTTTAAAGCATTAAAGCTCCCAGTGTGAACGTAGCCTTAGTACCACATATGGAAGTGGCACAAATCGGAATTGAAATCATCAAATTCCATGGGGTTTGTACTGTTCACACTGTCATAAGAAAAACAGATCGAGTAATTTTAAAACATGGCATGTATCAGCATACAACAATTCTGGTACTCTAACCTGAATCTGAACAGCGTTCCAAGAGTGTTGATGTATAGTTTAACAACTAGGGCTGCCCCCGACTAAATATTTTTCTAGTTGACTAATCGCATGTTTATATGAATTTAATTACTTAAATATATATAAATATAAATATATAGCCTATTCCGCTCTCAAGCTCGAGGAGACATTTTAATTATTTATTAATAAACTAGTGTTTTTTGACTCAGTGTCGGCTGCAAAGATGAAGTTGACGATGCTAACTTGCCATCTGAGTACAGTGGACGCGGCTTCAGAGAGAAATGTAGCTTTCATACGGATTACATAATCATCAGAGTTCTTCACACTGTCATAAGAAAAACAGATCTGAGTCACATGTGAGCAAATAAAATCGGATATGGGCCACATCTGCCTGCAATGTGAACGCAGCCTATAGACACCTCAGTCTTTAGGAAGTGTCGATCAACAGTAAGTACTATTTGTACGCCAGAAAGAGAAAACATAAAATAAAGTTAAAGATGAATTTGACTGATAGAATTATTTTTTCCTCAACATTTATATAGATAGTATTGTTATTGTGAATTCTTTTGGCCACAATAATTATATAGTTAAAATCTGATATTGTGACAGCCCTAGTTCATAGCATTCCAGACCAGAGCATGTGAGCGGTAGTTATAAGTCTATAAATCTAATATTATATAGATCGTTTTGACTCTAAATTCTGATCAGATGAGCCACATTGAAGTTGAAACATTGCTACATTTGCCCAGCCAGTCTCCCAACATATGGACATTTCAAGCAGCAACCAAATCATTAAAACTGCTGAAGTCTAGATAAGGAGTCACTTCATCCTTGTGTGTTTCTGTGTGTTTCTGTGTTTTTTTAACTGGAAGACTATCATACTGCCAACATATGGACATTTCAAGCAGCAACCAAATCATTAAAACTGCTGAAGTCTAGATAAGGAGTCACTTCATCCTTGTGTGTACATTAAATAGTTTTTTTTTTTTTTTTTAACTGGAAGACTATCATACTATAAAATCTCTGTCTCTCTCATGTGAACTCACTACTGTTCTGCCTGTCCTCACTCAGCAGCTGGGAATGTTTGTTTCATGTTTCAGATGTTAGTAAGAGCATTATTCTCACAATGCAATCTGGGTGAGGAAAACCGCACATATACACACAGTAAACCACTGCATTCTGTTACTCACACATATGCTGAACAGATTCAAGCCAGGAAACACGTCCTCATCAAAACCATTGAGATTCTCAAAAGACCTTGTGTCAATCTACATGACACTCCACAAAATGAATAACTAACAACTACTTCATCCTTGTGTGTTTCTGTGTGTTTCTGTGTTTTTTTAACTGGAAGACTATCATACTGTAAAATCTCTGTCTCTCTCATGTGAACTCACTACTGTTCTGCCTGTCCTCACTCAGCAGCTGGGAATGTTTGTTTCATGTTTCAGATGTTAGTAAGAGCATTATTCTCACAATGCAATCTGGGTGAGGAAAACCGCACATATACACACAGTAAACCACTGCATTCTGTTACTCACACATATGCTGAACAGATTCAAGCCAGGAAACACGTCCTCACCAAAACCATTGAGATTCTCAAAAGACCTTGTGTCAATCTACATGACACTCCACAAAATGAATAACTAACAACGGAAGAAAAAATTAACTGACACCGTGTAATAACTAGCTGGGACACAAATGATAAAATCTCTTTCATATTCTAAGTTAATGTACTGTTGGTTTATAGACTTTCCTACTCATTCTCTTTATATCCCCTACTACACAGTATGCAAAAAGCTGTATGTCAAATGAGACGGATGTCTGAATACTCAGTATTGCATCTGCTAAGATTCTTAAGTATACAGCCAGTGGACACTTTGTATCCCATCATGTCACGGAAGCCAAGGAACTATTAGATTCAAAAAGTTATTAAAAACAATGCTGGAAAGTGTTGTGTAATACTAGTTACCAAGACAGTTGTTCCTCATTTGTTGACTTGTTGAAGGTCACAAAGGTCAAAGGACAGAGCAAACATTGTGGTTGGAGTATGTCTGGGAAACACTCTGTGTAGCCCCACCCACAATGAAATCTCACTGGTCTAAAATCCTGCTCCACATAGCACAAATATTGGCTGTAAATTCACTTTCAGTGTCAATATAAAAGTAACTTGTGGCTGGAAACCTGTCTGGATAAAACACGGTAAAAGGATTCAAGTGAAAAATTGTCAAATTATGCTGTTTAATCACCAAGGGTGCAGATTTACTGTTATTCATCGAATTTTTGCAGGCGAAATCCAGTCATTTCAGTAGGAATCCACGTGTAGATTTCAGGATCAAGTTGATCACGCAAATTCGTCACATTGACGCATTGGTTTGAAAGTGACTTATGTGAGCGGTGCTTCAATTCATAAATACACTATTGACAACAGTTTTCATTTACAAGGTATATAAAACAAATAAAAACGTATAAAATGAAATCATTTTTTTTAAATCACCAAATTATATGAGCAAGTAACAAGTGTTTTTTTTATTGTGATACTAGTTATTAATACTTTTAATGTGTTTTCCCCCATTTCCGTTTTAGTAACTGTGTGTGTTTTTTGTCATTTTTTAAAAATGCCTTTATAGTTTTATTAAACAGTTTTAGTTTGTTATTTTAGTTCCAACTAAATGAACCTTGGCAACTAGCTGAAATTAAAAAAGTTTAGCTTTTTATATTTTATTTCAGTTAATATTCATTTTCTTTAAAGTAACAAATACAGAGTTCTGGCATGAAACTCTAGATGGCGCAGTCCGATAGGTCTAACTCAATCTGACCTAATGACATCATTATCACATGGCACAGCTGATTGGTTCTCTCCTGTATCAGTAGCCAATGAATTCACTGCTCAGAATTCAAATATATGACTAGTGCTTGCCGTAGCAGTTACAGCTTGCTTCAGAAACCCTCCACCTTCCCCAGCTCCACCTGTATAGATCTGCTACGAGGTGTACATTACCATGCCAATGCCTCTAAGAGTTGTCATGACAGCACATATATATATATATATATATATATATATATATATATTACAGAATTTATTCATCTTTATCCATATTAGTAAAAACAATTGTTCAATGTTTGTTCATGTTAGTTTAAAGTGCATTGACTAATATTAACAGATACAACATTCAATATTAAATGCAGTACTTGAAACTTTGTTCATTGTTAGTTCATTCTAGCATATTTAACTAATATTAACAAATGGAACCTTACAGTAAAGTGTTCCTTATAACTCCATATCAAGAAGTGTTTCATTTGGGTCTGCTTTACTTCTATTTTAAGAGACACATCTGAGACAAAGCTGATGAATCAGGGCTCCAGAATGCACCAGTTGCATTTGCAACTAAAAATATTAATTTGCGTGTGATATTTTTGCTGAGATCGCCACTGCCGACTATACAAATTTACATTATGATTTAAAAAATTGCATGTAATGCCTTTTTTCCAGATTGTTTTTGCGACCACATCTTTTGTTAGTTTAACGAAATAAACTGAGACAATGTGCATTAAAGTTTTAGTGGAAAAACAGTCAGTTGTGCAAAAAAAAACCTACAAAGAGGAGCATTTTGCTAAATATATGCGCTATATTGCATATTCATATTTTTACTTAACCTGTTCTCTACATAAGAAAGAATGCAAGGAGCTAAAGATAAAATTCAGCACCTCCTATATAAAAGCATGATACTAATGAAGATAAACAGACTGGATGTGTGCAAGACTATGACAATATTTATAGGATGCATTGACGAGGAGCCAAAACTACACTCATAGGCCAAGTGCTGCTGACATTATGGGCCTGATGTTGGCACAGATTCTGTGGAATAAACAATTCTTTGTGACTGCATATAGTTCTCAATTTGGAAAAGACGTTTAGAAAATGGATTAAAATGCTAATAAAGACAAGAAAAGATGAGACATAAACACATGACAGTATGACTTAAATGTTAAAGTGTTTAAATAAATAAATAAATATAACACATTTATTCTGTGGCATTCTGTTTCTTATAGGAGCCAATGGCCCCTTAATTGAAATTTTTTTTTTGAATCAGCCTGTAACTGAAGTCTCATGAGTCCCCAAATGTTATTCTGGGGTGCTGCAAACAACCATTAAAGCTGCAGTCCGTATGTTTTGCCTCTTTATCTTTGTGACTGCATATAGTTCTCAATTTGGAAAAGACGTTTAGAAAATGGATTAAAATGCTAATAAAGACAAGAAAAGATGAGACAAACACATGACAGTATGACTTAAATGTTAAAGTGTTTAAATAAATAAATAAATAAATATAACATTTATTCTGTGGCATTCTGTTTCTTATAGGAGCCAATGGCCCCTTAATTGAAATTTTTTTTTTGAATCAGCCTGTAACTGAAGTCTCATGAGTCCCCAAATGTTATTCTGGGGTGCTGCAAACAACCATTAAAGCTGCAGTCCGTATGTTTTGCCTCTTTATTGCCATCTCGGTTTGAAACCTGCAATTGCAGTTATTTGCGGAATTATCTTCTTTACATGGGTTGTGCATCGGCATGGCTCCTCAGTGCAGATGAATCTAATGTTTTGAGTTGTGTGTGGGCTGTCAGTCAACGCACCAGTGTAGATATTCACTGTACTTCAGAATTACAGATACGTCTTGGAAGTATGTGCAAAAAAAGAAGTTGAAGAAGAAATGTCATCTGAACAAGTAAGTGACATGTCTTCCAGTTTTTTTCTGACCAACTGAAAAAAAAAAGAAGTTTTACAATAAACCGTGTTACCAATGGTGATTAAATTTAATGATTGCAAAGTTAGCTCAGATCACAATGCACACACAGCTAATAGTCCGTATCTTCTGTGCTGTAGCTGATCAAAGAAGAAAATGCTGACGTACGTCAAACACAGCTGAGATGAAGACTGCTTCTTCTGATGCAGTCTGCTCTGATACTGCTCATATGAAGAGCGACAAGTATGCATAGATTATATCATCCCCTAATAACCACCATAAGATTGAACATGATGGAACATCATAAATCAGTGCTGTCACACCAGACAAACACACAGCTAAAGGTTGTGTGAGAATCAGACAAGGAATATTCTTGACTGACTTTCTATGACAAATGTGGAGGGAATTCTGTTCACATAACACATACCAGCAATTTTGTTTAAAGGAAAAATTTACCTAAAATAATAATAATAATAATAATAAGCGACCAAAATAAACAATGTGCTGGGTAAATAAGTTTTAAATAAGACCACTCATTTGTGTACCGACATGGTTGACAGCTGTTAATGCAAAATCACTGTTTTAGATCAACTAATTGTAATACTGCATAAGATTTATGAAAACATAAATCTAGACTATGCACTGCAGGTTTCAGAACAAAACGCAAAACTGTGACATTTCATTCACTGGTGCCCTAAAAATGACAGTGCACTTGCTTACTTTCCGGCAACCCATCAACATAAAAGCTTGCTGATTTTAGGTTTGAAAATGTTGAAAATTCACAGAAAAAATTTAATTTAAATATTAGCGCTGTATTTTTAGGTGGACTATAAAATAATTATATTTTATTTAATACTGATTTTTTTATTTTAAAATATAATAGTATTATCGCACTTTATTTATATTTTTATTAATAAATAAATAAAGTGCAATAATACTATTATTACTATTATTTTATTTTTATATTATTATATTTAATGGGTCACACTATGTGCAGGGCGAGTACCAAATAAAATCTCCAGGTGCTCTCATGAGAACCAGACTGAAAAACTTACGTGCATCCCTGATTATATAAAAGTTGTGAAAATGTTGTGCAGAGCAACCAGCACATTCTTCAAAATTTCTCCTTTTTGTATTACACAGGTTTGAAATGACATTCATTAAAAAAATTATGACATCTTCTTCATTTTTGGATCAACTATTCCTTTAAGTCTATGAGAAATAGGGCAAAGAAGCAATAGCGTAGATAAAAGGCACATAGGCTGGCTCAGGAACACACACGGATGAGCATTCTTGTCCCTCTCACAGACAAACACATGACCACAATGTGTTGTGTGAGAGCCAGAGGCACACACAGGAGCTGAAATGAGCCCAAAACCCATTTCCTGCAGGAGACAGGAATTGGGGGAGGGAGATGGTGGGCGTCACTAAAAACCAGTCCATCCTACTCAAACACGATCACTAATGCCAAACATCTGGAGTGGGCTTTCTCTCTCTCTCACACACACACACACATATACACACACACAAAGAGCAAGAAAACATGCAACTATTACTGCCCCAAACCTCTGTGGATAATGTTTCAGTGATGTTATCATGATGGTGGTGACATTCCACAACTCTGGTCTAGTGATGCCATAATCTTTGTCATATTCAAAGCCAACTCTCATTCAATAGACACTCAATATCCCAAAGTGTCACTTCTACCACTGTATCATATATGTATGGGAACTGACTGGCTCAAGCTAAAGCAGTGCTGGTCATTTTTTTTCAGCTGGTTTCGACAACATCTTCATTAGCCACAAGAAATTTATAAATGTATAGTAGCATATTATATATGCACAAAAATATATTTGATATTTTATTTAAGTCATATATAAACCAGCGTAATTCACAAGAACAATGTGTAAAATCTCATGAAACAGCTAGTTTTTAAAATTCTACTATTAATTTGGGTAGGTGGGCAGTGAAGCCGAAGTGTACTAAGCGGAGTATGAGACATGGCCACCATACTTCCTTTATGTAAATATATTCAAAGACAGACTCTGACTGTAGGACAGTAAAGCTTTGTTACATTTTGATCCTTCTTATAGTAACCTATTCACAAACAGTTTTCACCAATAAATGAATAAACAAACACATCTGGTATAGCATAGATCATTTACCTCTTAGTTATAGGTTTGATATCTTTCAAAAGTTTGGGGTCTTGAAGATTTTTTGAAAGCAGTCTCTTATGCTCACCAAGGTTGCATTTATTTAATCAAAGACACAGTAAAACTTTTATAGTTTAATATATTGTAAACCATATATTTTATTTTACATTTTAAATGTATTCCTATGATGGCAAAGCTGAATTTTCAGCATCATTACTCCAGTCTTCAGTGTCTCAAGATCCTTCAGAAATCATTCTAATATGCTGATTTGCTGCTCAGGAAACATTTCTTATTATCAATGCTAACAGCAGTTGTGTTTTGGCTTAAAATAAATCAATAAAAACATACATTAAAATAAATCATCTTAAATTCCTCCACTGAATTTAGGCATCACAACATACTGTAAAGTGTACAGTATAAAAGATTGAAACTATATATTTTGAAATGTAGTAATTATTTTTTTTGTATCGTTATATTCTATATTCACATAGAGCCCCTTAGCAGGTGCAGAATGCCTGTGACCTCAACACAGCTCGAAGCGGAGCGGATGGGCTACAATAAACATGGCTTACAAGCCATTAGAGCAACATCAACACACACACACACACACACACGACAAGGAGGCTGAAGGAACTTCAGCTAGACACAACACAGAGTGTAACAAAAAGAGTGAGCTGGCTGGACACAGTGTGTGTGTGTGTGTGTGTGTGTGTGTACCTGGTATTTATCACGTTATGGGGGACCAAATGTCCCCACAAGGATAGTAATACTAGTAAATTTTGACCTTGTGGGGACATTTTTGAGGTCCCCATGAGGAAACAAGCTTATAAATCATACAGAATGAGTTTTTTTGAGAAAGTAAAAATGCACAAAGTTTCCTGTGAGGGGTAGGTTTAGGGGTAGGGTTGGTGTAGGGCAATAGCACATACAGTTTGTACAGTATAAAAACCATTACGCCTATGGAATGTCCCCATAAAACATAGAAACACAACATGTGTGTGTGTGTGTGTGTGTGTGTGTGTGTGTGTGTGTAGAAATAAGCATGTTCTATAATAGCCAGCAGGATGGGTCCATTATTCCCAGCATTTCCTCTGAAAAACAGTCAAACTAAATGCAAAAATGTGTTGAGTCGACCTGTGGACATAAAACTAAGCATTAACAAATCACAGCAAAGTCTCAATATTACATAAAACAGCTTATACAGGGCTTATCTCTCCCTTTCTCTCTCTCTATTTTATTTCTGTGAAACTCCATAACTCCTGATCAGATTGTGTAGCAATATATTTGTACTAATAGCCATTAAAACCAGCAATCTGCAGTTTAACAGGCCTTTGGCCAACAGATTTTCAAACCACTCTGTAGATTACACAAAGTGCTGAAAAATAAGCAAGCTAACATGCTGTACAATCTATATCTATATCTTTCATTGCATCTATACATTTTAATCTATGCATAACAACAGAAAACAAAAATAGTGCAGTAGTCCCCAGATGCCATGTTCGTTATTTACAAAAATAATCTTAAAAATTATCAGAAGTAATCACACTGTAAAAAAATATATTTTTCAAAGTTATAAATAAAAAGATAATTGGAGTACATTTAACAAGAAAATACAATTTCAGTTTTCTTCTTCTAAATTTCACATTTAATGCAATGTGTTACTTGCAGTTTCTTTGCAGCTGTGAAATTTACTATCAATTTCTGTGAAATTGTTTTTAAAAAATCCAACACCTTTTTTTTTTCAGTGTACTATACCAACTTAATGTTTTATTGTTGAACCACTGTGGTTTGGACAACGGAACTTACTATGGTTTTGAAAAACAGTTGACTAGTTAACATATCCAACGATGCATCATACTATGGTAGTTAAGCAGCAAGTTACAGTAATTGTACCAAAAAGTACAGTAATTGTGACTTTTTATCTCACAATTCTGATCGCAATTGTGACTTTACATCTTGTAATTCTGACTTTTTTTTTTGCGTAATAAAGTCCAATTCTGAGGGAAAAAAGACTGACTATTTCTTTGCAACTGCAAGAAAAAAGTCTGAATTGTGAGAAAGCGTTAGGGATTTGAAGAAATCCCTGTTAATTTGGGATCTTTTGGGACTGAAGTAACCACCAGCAACTACCCAGAACACCCAAGCAACTGTATAACGTCACCCTGGCAACCACCCAGAACACTCTAGCATTAATAAAACATCTTGATAATTCAGTGATCCTCTTGCTTTTGGCTTAATAGGTGAATATGAAATTTCAGCAGCACACATGACCGATGTGAAACATACACGCACATATACTCATACCTTTGGACCTGTCAGGTTTTTGAGAGCGCATTGCTTTGAGGCATGAAAATTAGCATAAAAATTACCATCTGTGCCTGACAGCCTTGACAAAACATATACACACACACACACACACGCAGCTAAGAAATATTGGAAATGCAGATTTGCTTTCATGTGCATATGTAACCTGCATCTCACCTCATCATTCTGTCAAAAAAAACACTAACAAAAGAAACAAGACGGATGTTGACAGAGTTTGTAGACAGAAGACTGAAGAAGCTATGGGATTTCTAGAAGGTTAACATTGCGTTTCACATCTCCAAGCCAGACATGCCTGACACGATTCAATTTGTTACAGCAGACGGAAGTTCGAGCAAGAAGAGGCAGACAGAATAATATACAAATTCATTCAGAAAAACAGCATCAATATTTTGCATTTCTCAGAAAAGCATTTATGTCAAAAAAAACACTAACAAAAGAAACAAGACGGATGTTGACAGAGTTTGTAGACAGAAGACTGAAGAAGCTATGGAACTTTCTAGAAGGTTAACATTGCGTTTCACATCTCCAAGCCAGACATGCCTGACACGATTCAATTTGTTACAGCAGACGGAAGTTCGAGCAAGAAGAGGCAGACAGAATAATATACAAATTCATTCAGAAAAACAGCATCAATATGTTTGCATTTCTCAGAAAAGCATTTCTTTTTGCGTAATAAAGTCCAATTCTGAGGGAAAAAAGACTGACTATTTCTTCGCAACTGCAAGAAAAAAGTCTGAATTGTGAGAAAGCGTTAGGGATTTGAAGAAATCCCTGTTAATTTGGAATCTTTTGGGACTGAAGTAACCACCAGCAACTACCCAGAACACCCAAGCAACTGTATAACGTCACCCTGGCAACCACCCAGAACACTCTAGCATTAATAAAACATCTTGATAATTCAGTGATCCTCTTGCTTTTGGCTTAATAGGTGAATATGAAATTTCAGCAGCACACATGACCGATGTGAAACATACACGCACATATACTCATACCTTTGGACCTGTCAGGTTTTTGAGAGCGCATTGCTTTGAGGCATGAAAATTAGCATAAAAATTACCATCTGTGCCTGACAGCCTTGACAAAACATATACACACACACACACACACGCAGCTAAGAAATATTGGAAATGCAGATTTGCTTTCATGTGCATATGTAACCTGCATCTCACCTCATCATTCTGTCAAAAAAAACACTAACAAAAGAAACAAGACGGATGTTGACAGAGTTTGTAGACAGAAGACTGAAGAAGCTATGGGATTTCTAGAAGGTTAACATTGCGTTTCACATCTCCAAGCCAGACATGCCTGACACGATTCAATTTGTTACAGCAGACGGAAGTTCGAGCAAGAAGAGGCAGACAGAATAATATACAAATTCATTCAGAAAAACAGCATCAATATTTTGCATTTCTCAGAAAAGCATTTAGAAGCATAAGCCTGGCTGGCTTTCAACTGACATGCCAACACACAATCACTCTGAACAAACACACAGAGGAATGAAGGAGTGAGTGTGTACTCAGGCCCTGTGAAAACATCCACAGGAAATAGGAAGTGATGTCAGGCTTGTCAATAATTGTGACCTTTCATTTCAAGGGAACAGCGAGTTGAATTATCAGGCAAATAAGCATTTTTCTGTTTAATGCCAAGTAGAGGTGTGCGATATTTATTATCTACGATAATATCGTAATTGTTGTTTTAAGGATGTGTGAGCTGACATTATCGAGTATGTCACTAAGTTTGCAAAAAACAAACAAAAACTTGAAAGTCCAAAAGCATTAACTGCTTGATTAAGCCTATTAGAATGCAGTTAAAATGCCACTATAATTCAAGTTATGAAAGCAAAAAATATTCCTGTATAGGTTTTGCTTTTTTATATTTATAAGATATGATATAGTTAAATAATAACATTACATAAGCAAGAGTGCCATTTTCCTGAATATTAGCACACGAGCGTGAACGCAAATGTGATATTGATTTTATACAACCGTTCAATAAACAAGAAGTTGATATTGAGTGAGTTACACTTTAGACACATTATTGTCTGTTTTTTTCCCGTTTCACCGACAAAAAGAGCTCCAAAGAAAGTCGGAGCAGAGCATTTGTGCATCTCAGAGAAACTGGGTGTTTCCTTCCTAAATGAATCTTTTTTTAATGAATCAGGGATTCAGTGTGATTCAATGATCCAGTCATAAAGAATATCACTTGCTTTGTTTCTGAATTAATCAGTTGTTTTGAACGAATCGTTTGAATGAATGATTCAACTAATCACTCATTAAGACAGGGACTTTGCCACCTACTGGCAGTTTTAGTTTCATATTTATTTATTCATGACAGGCCTGAACCAGCCAAGGTACCAGCACAAAAACACACTCAGCAAAATACTTTTGAATTACTGTTATCAAAAAATCCCAAATCATATCAAGATATCATTTTTTATCAATATTGCACACCCTTAACGCCAAGCAAATAATGCAATCCAACTCAAACACACATACAAACTTGGGGTAAATGGTGAGGAGAAGATCCATATATATATATATATATATATGAAAGACAGTCCATCTTGTCCAAATGGCTGTCTGCTTCCAACAGCAACAGAGAGGAAGAAAGGAAATGAGAGAGAGAGACCGAGAGAATCGGGAGCAAGAAATGAAAATACAAGCCTCCTATTGTTAGGCTGGAATAGAAAACAGGCATTTGGACACACACATACACACACAGTGGGAATGAAACAGCACTTTTATAATCCTGAGTCAAGCCCAAGGCAACTGTTAGTCAGATGAGAGGAGTGTGATAATCCACCTACTGGCAGTTTTAGTTTCATATTTATTTATTCATGACAGGCCTGAACCAGCCAAGGTACCAGCACAAAAACACACTCAGCAAAATACTTTTGAATTACTGTTATCAAAAAATCCCAAATCATATCAAGATATCATTTTTTATCAATATTGCACACCCTTAACGCCAAGCAAATAATGCAATCCAACTCAAACACACATACAAACTTGGGGTAAATGGTGAGGAGAAGATCCATATATATATATATATATATATGAAAGACAGTCCATCTTGTCCAAATGGCTGTCTGCTTCCAACAGCAACAGAGAGGAAGAAAGGAAATGAGAGAGAGAGACCGAGAGAATCGGGAGCAAGAAATGAAAATACAAGCCTCCTATTGTTAGGCTGGAATAGAAAACAGGCATTTGGACACACACATACACACACAGTGGGAATGAAACAGCACTTTTATAATCCTGAGTCAAGCCCAAGGCAACTGTTAGTCAGATGAGAGGAGTGTGATAATCACACACACACACACACACACACACACACACACACACATTATAAATGACAGTGGGATCGTGGTATGGTCTTACACCCCTTCTGTGGAAAGCAGGATTGATTACGGATGAATGATGAGTCTGGCTGCTCCCTCCTCAGTTCTCTAAAGTTAGTCTGAGGGCAGCATCCCACTAGACAGTTTTTAAGCCGATTTTCAGTCGTAAGCTTTATTTACACAGTGATTTGAGAATCAGAGGGAGGTGGTGCACGCAGCCACATCTCTCAGATACGATCCAAACTTTTATTCAGCAAACACAAAGCCACATATGGTAAACGTTGATTGCACAGAAGGGACAAATACACAATCACACACATTAAAAAGGTAAATGTACTCTATAAATATACATAATTTTAGTCAATAGTTTCTGTTCACATGGTACTCCTGCTTTTATTTCCCAAAGCTTCACATTATTTTGATGCTAAATTGGGCCACTGAACTATGTGACAATCTGGCAGGTAATTGAAGAGTGCTTCCTTTTATTTTGTTTTATTTTATTTTAAAGAATTTTTTGGGGGGCATTTTTACCTTTATTTAGACAATACAGTTGGCCGGGACTACGCTACATGTCGGAGTGCTGCCCGCTAGGCTTTTGGCTCTGGAGAAGGCCTTTATTTTATCTAAAATGTTTGAAATGTTAAAAAAAAACGCAACAATAATTTAAAATCTAGTCATCATTAGTTGCAGTTAAGAAAATTTTGTACACATTTATATGTGGTTTTATTAAATGTCATCTCGTATGGTGGTTAATATACTGTTTCGCAAACAAATAACATTTATGAACATGCTCTTTTTAATGAGTCAGTTAAAAAGATTCTCGAACTTGAATTAGGGTTTGGATCAGACTCAGTCAGTAAATCTTTTAGAGTCATTACTGACTCCCTTTAACCTGATCTCATGAGAAAATGCAACTATTTTATGTTTATCTAAATTGGTGGTGGATTTCGTATGCATGAGTAAGAAAATGTACCATTTTTTGAAGAAAAAAAAAAACTATCAAAAAGGTCCACCCCAGGGGCCTGATGTATAAACGTACAGTGCGCACATATTTACGCCTAGTTTATTTTTTATAAATCCCGATATGTGCGTGGAAAATTGCGAACGCACATTTCCTTGCCCATTTTGTGCGTACGCAATTTTTCCACGCACATATCAAGATTTATAAAAAATAAACTAGGCATAAATATGTGTGCACTGTACGGACACTCTAGACCAGGGTTCCTCAAATCTTACCCTGGAGGTCCAATGCGCTGCAGAGTTTAGCTCCAACCCTGATCAAACTCAGCTACCTGTGATTTTTCTAATGATCCTGAAGACATTGATTAGCTTGCTCAGGTGTGTTTGATTGGGGTTAGAGCTAAACTCTGCAGGAAAGTGGATCTCGTGGGCCAGATTTGAGGATCCCTGCTCTAGACCATGCGTATGCACTCTTTTACTGGAGGGAGCAAAATAAGGAAGCAAACAGAATGATTTTAAAGTCTGTTTTACATTTGACATACATGTTTAGATTAAATATGACACTCTGAATAATGAAATTAAGCACTGAAATTTCATGAAATTATTATCCAGAAATTAAAACATTTTTATATTAATTTAAACAGAAATATTTGCAGTGGATGTGCTGCTTTCGAACAATTTTCCTGTGCTATGCTATTTAATGTTTTAATCACAGCGAGGATTGCTTGGCGCATGACAATTCCGCTTTAAATTGTGTTCTAAATAGCAAAACTCATGTTCTGAGAAAATACTTTTGCGCGAAAAATAATAATCATTTTTGTGAACTTGACTTTGTTTGATGGCTTTTGCACATAGACGGTAATGACAGACACAAGGATGCTCTCGTTGATCAAACAGTCCATTGGTCTGATGACAGTAGAACTGTTCTCTGGAGAAGGCCTTTATTTTATCTAAAATGTTTGAAATGTTAAAAAAAAACGCAACAATAATTTAAAATCTAGTCATCATTAGTTGCAGTTAAGAAAATTTTGTACACATTTATATGTGGTTTTATTAAATGTCATCTCGTATGGTGGTTAATATACTGTTTCGCAAACAAATAACATTTATGAACATGCTCTTTTTAATGAGTCAGTTAAAAAGATTCTCGAACTTGAATTAGGGTTTGGATCAGACTCAGTCAGTAAATCTTTTAGAGTCATTACTGACTCCCTTTAACCTGATCTCATGAGAAAATGCAACTATTTTATGTTTATCTAAATTGGTGGTGGATTTCGTATGCATGAGTAAGAAAATGTACCATTTTTTGAAGAAAAAAAAAAACTATCAAAAAGGTCCACCCCAGGGGCCTGATGTATAAACGTACAGTGCGCACATATTTACGCCTAGTTTATTTTTTATAAATCCCGATATGTGCGTGGAAAATTGCGAACGCACATTTCCTTGCCCATTTTGTGCGTACGCAATTTTTCCACGCACATATCAGGATTTATAAAAAATAAACTAGGCATAAATATGTGTGCACTGTACGGACACTCTAGACCAGGGTTCCTCAAATCTTACCCTGGAGGTCCAATGCGCTGCAGAGTTTAGCTCCAACCCTGATCAAACTCAGCTACCTGTGATTTTTCTAATGATCCTGAAGACATTGATTAGCTTGCTCAGGTGTGTTTGATTGGGGTTAGAGCTAAAATCTGCAGGAAAGTGGATCTCGTGGGCCAGATTTGAGGATCCCTGCTCTAGACCATGCGTATGCACTCTTTTACTGGAGGGAGCAAAATAAGGAAGCAAACAGAATGATTTTAAAGTCTGTTTTACATTTGACATACATGTTTAGATTAAATATGACACTCTGAATAATGAAATTAAGCACTGAAATTTCATGAAATTATTATCCAGAAATTAAAACATTTTTATATTAATTTAAACAGAAATATTTGCAGTGGATGTGCTGCTTTCGAACAATTTTCCTGTGCTATGCTATTTAATGTTTTAATCACAGCGAGGATTGCTTGGCGCATGACAATTCCGCTTTAAATTGTGTTCTAAATAGCAAAACTCATGTTCTGAGAAAATACTTTTGCGCGAAAAATAATGATCATTTTTGTGAACTTGACTTTGTTTGATGGCTTTTGCACATAGACGGTAATGACAGACACAAGGATGCTCTCGTTGATCAAACAGTCCATTGGTCTGATGACAGTAGAACTGTTCACAGGTGTCGTGCACAGACAGTAGCCTAATGATAACCCCTTTCACGCTCTTCCCAATATTGTGACAAACATCATATTTAAAAGATAGAATTTGAAGGAAACTGTAAGATGTGTGCATTTTATTTTCAAAATGTTTTGTTATTGACGCGGTGAGTCAGACAGCTATTTACACTGCAAAAAAATAAGGCCTATCACTTTCCATAAAAATGTAGGCTATAAACATTCTAAAATATATGTTTACCTTTTAGGCAAATTGCATAAATTAGAATAAGGATGTCTCAAAACACATTTATAGTCCGTATCTCATATTTTCCTAACGTATTCCTACCCTTAACTGCGTTAAACATGGTGTCACATGGATGGAATATGCATGGAAATGATATGCAGATGATGTTATGCATATTAAAACTAGGCGTTGTAAGCGCCATAAATGGCTATTTCGGGGAGGAGACGGGGTGGAGATTCATGTACGCACAATCTTCTGCTGACTGGGTATTACAAAGGGAATTTTGAGCAGGTTCTGGCGTACACATCTAACTCTAGCTTTTATACGTATGCACACATTTAGGATGAAATCTACATAAAGTTTTATACACGAGGCCCCAGGACATTTTTTACTAACCACAAATGCAAAAAAATCAGGATTACTACAATGACAGCATCAAATGAGAACTAAACTGCTTCTGAATAACCATCTTTATCAAGTCAATGTGTAATTTGTCAGCTAAAAAGTCATTTGGCTCCTAAATGTTTAATTTCACCAAAATTAAGTTGTTTCAAAGTAGACTGTGGTTACTTCAGCATCACAAAAACAAAGTAAACTTAAGTTTACAGCCCAAGTTTTCAATTCCCGTATTCATATAGGCTAATCCTAAATGAACACTTCAGCAAGCTGAAGCTCAATGCCTGCAGTAAAAGCACCTTCCTGTTAAAACAATATAAGAGAGCAATAACCCAACAGTGCAGATGTACCCCTGTACTACATACACCACCCCCCCCCTCTCAGCCATCAGCTGCAGTCTCTCCACTGCACCTCCCTCTCTGCCCCCTTCTCTCTCTCTCTCTCTCTATCCCCCTCTGACTCACTTTTTCCTCAGTCAGCAATCCAGACCCTTAAAGAGGGAGACAGAGACATAGTGCAGAAGCCTGCTCGAATATAAACCAACACACACACACAAAGAGAGTATGCCCTGAGGACGCTGCTATTAGCAGTGAGTTAAAGAGGGAGACAGAGACATAGTGCAGAAGCCTGCTCGAATATAAACCAACACACACACACACACAAAGAGAGTATGCCCTGAGGACGCTGCTATTAGCAGTGAATGACATCACATCGCTTACCTAAAAAAAAAACACACAGGCTGCAACAAGGATACCAGATCCTGTATGAAGATGGTTACCAATACTGACAAAGTAACATCACTTCAGTCCGCTGAGATGTGTGTGTCTGTGAAAGAGAGAGAGTGAAAGAGAGCAATGGAATAAGAAAGAGTGTGGAATAAAAGTATATAAAATGGGTGAGATGTAGGATATTGTCTCGTCTGATATTTACAATTTACAAAATATCTAATATATTTCAAGCTTATAGAATTTATTCTTTCATGTTTTTTTCAAACATCAGTCTCATACATTCCAAAGCTCAACAATAAGGATGGCCCGCTGGTTCGGGGCCAGTGTGAGAGAGTCTTGGGCAAATTAATGGAACTGTGCCGCAATGTCACTACAGCTTACATTCGTTGTTCTTGTGTTTTTAGGCCTCGTAGACGTAAACATATTCTGTACTAAATTGAATGCTGTTGTAATTCTGCATATTTAAACATAAGCAGCTGGGTAACAAAGATGAGGTTTTGTCAAAATTGAATTGTAAGAAAGTCTTGAAAGCATCAATTAGAATTAGTTGAAAACAACATAAATTGAACAATTCTACATAAAATGTGTACAAAGTTTGTTTTTAATAGAGTTAACAGCTGTGTAATTTCCACAATTCACGTAATCAAAACAAGCTAATTAAACCCTTTTTTAATAAAGAAAAAAATGGCACACATAAAAATACATTTCTAAAAATAAAATTGATATTTTTTTGTTGTGGGGCAAGTGGAAATAATTAATTTGACCAAAATTAAGTTGTTTCAACGTAGCCTGTGGTTACTTTAGCCAAACAAAACAAAAAATAGCCTTCAAACTATAAAAATGTACGTTTGCAACCTTCATCCAGTTCCTATAATAATGTAATCCTAAATGAACACTTCAACAGGCTGAAGCTCAATGCTTACAGTAAAACTACCGTCCTGGCACATATTAAAATAGCCTATACATTTCTAAAGACAAAACTAATCATTTTTGTGGTGATGCAAGTGAAAATACTGGAAGGGCAAATAAAATCCTTATTGTTGCCATGCAAATCAAAAGGAAAGGTGAATGTCCATTCCATACTGCAATGTGTCTCATCAGAAAAACAGAGATGTTCAGGCCGAGCAGTATGAACATGACACCAGCTGCTGCATTATATGAAGGAATGCTCCGGGTTTAACACAAACTAAGCTCTATCTACAGCATCTGTGCCAACAGAAAATCATTTGAAATTAGTGAAATGTTAAATAGTCGACAGCCAAATTGTAAAATGGGTCGTACTGCCATTACTAACCTTAGGGGAGTCTTCTGTCTTGAGTGTTATATGACAATTTCAGGCTATGTCACATACCAAAAATGTTAGTTTATGAAAGTCAAATTTGGTAGCCACCATATACGTCACAATAATGTCTGACCACCACCAGTCTAAACATCCTGTGACAACAAGCACATTTAGACCCAAACAAGTTCACCAAAATATAACCCATTATGAATGTTATAACAAACATTGCATCATACAACAAATCCTGACGAGCACAGGCTCTGGAAATAAGACTTTATGACCACAACAGCCCTCAGCAAAACATTCCAGAAGGCTCTCGTTCCCGAAGCAGCGACCTTATGCCAACCAGAGCACAAGGAAATCTGAATCCTTAACAAGGATACTATTTTCACTAGACCAGGCTGAACTGAGCTGCTGTTGCACAACAAAAAGACAAGGAGTGAAGGGATAAAGTCAAGTTTAAGAGATCAAGAAGAAGAGAAATGGGGACAAGAGCCACTGCAAAAGTCAGAGGATTACACTAAGATTTCCTTTATTATGCATACTGCAACTTAGATTATGGTACAAAGTAGCAAATTGTATATTCTTTAATAGCTGTATATGGGACAACTACTGTGGGGTCCAAAAGTCTGAGACCATATTTATTTAACATCTTGGATTCTTTATTTAAACCTGGAAACAATGAAAGATCCTGCACTATTAATAGGACATTAATTAATATAAAAATTACAATTTGTGACACTGATCATGTAAACTCATTAGCACAAAATGTCAAATATCCCTGCTTCCATTTGGAATAAATAATTCTGTTTATCATGTAGGCTAAATCAGGGATTTAAGGATTTTCATATATTAAGTTTGATATTAAGACAACATGCTGTTTCCCAAATTAAACAACCGGCTTTATGTTGTTATGGTACTGAAGTCAACAAATATGATTAAAATATGATCTGGAGAATACTTCTTAATACCTTGTATTAAGATGACAGTGTGTATTTTTTCTACCCAGTATTAGAGATATGTATAGATTTTTAAGCAAATTGTATATTCTTTAATCGCTGTATATGGGACAACTACTGTGGGGTCCAAAAGTCTGAGACCATATTTATTTAACATCTTGGATTCTTTATTTAAACCTGGAAACAATGAAAGATCCTGCACTATTAATAGGACATTAATTAATATAAAAATTACAATTTGTGACACTGATCATGTAAACTCATTAGCACAAAATGTCAAATATCCCTGCTTCCATTTGGAATAAATAATTCTGTTTATCATGTAGGCTAAATCAGGGATTTAAGGATTTTCATATATTAAGTTTGATATTAAGACAACATGCTGTTTCCCAAATTAAACAACCGGCTTTAATGTTGTTATGGTACTGAAGTCAACAAATATGATTAAAATATGATCTGGAGAATACTTCTTAATACCTTGTATTAAGATGACAGTGTGTATTTTTTCTACCCAGTATTAGAGATATGTATAGATTTTTTACATAGAAAAACATATTTTGATTTTATTAAAAACAATGAAATACCTCTTAATATTTATTATTAATCTCAAGCTTTTTGACAATGTATTTAAAGAATTTAATATATTTCAAGAATTACTGCATTTAACATATGTAATTAATATCTTAGTTTAATAAGTTAACTCTGAAAGTCCAAGTATTTTCTTTCGAGTTTTTCATGGCATACCACTAGCAGTTTTTTTTTTGTTACATTAATATATGAATCTGAATGACTTCTGAATGACCCTCAAAATATGCTTTCATCAATGTTTATATGTGAATAAAAACCTAAACTAAAAACTTAATCATTTAACATGATGTTATCTATTAGAGATATGTATAGATTTTTTACATAGAAAAACATATTTTGATTTTATTAAAAACAATGAAATACCTCTTAATATTTATTATTAATCTCAAGCTTTTTGACAATGTATTTAAAGAATTTAATATATTTCAAGAATTACTGCATTTAACATATGTAATTAATATCTTAGTTTAATAAGTTAACTCTGAAAGTCCAAGTATTTTCTTTCGAGTTTTTCATGGCATACCACTAGCAGTTTTTTTTTTGTTACATTAATATATGAATCTGAATGACTTCTGAATGACCCTCAAAATATGCTTTCATCAATGTTTATATGTGAATAAAAACCTAAACTAAAAACTTAATCATTTAACATGATGTTATCTCTTCAGAAGTGTTGGATTAAACTGCTCAATCATATTTTATGACTGTTATAATGTCTTTGTCTACTTTCTGAAACTTGAAAATGATTACATAGATTTTCAATGGACAAAAAATTAGGAAGGAATAGTCCAAAGATGAAAAAATGTTGTATAGATTTGGAACAAGTAAATAATGAGAGAATTGTCTTTTTTGGGTGAACTATCCCTTTAAATTATCAATTTCATAATGATGCGATTTCAAGTTTTCCTTTCTCTTTGGAGTGTTACAAGCTGATTGTGCTTAGATAAGATCCCTGAAGTTGCAAAGACTAAAGTCTCAAACCCAAAGAGATATTCTTTATCAAAGTTAAGACTCTGCCACGCCCCCCTAAAACAGCTCGTTCTAACACGCCCCCACATATCTACCTCACTATGTGGAAATATTAGCATAATGCCGCCCAAATGTGCACGCAAAGAAAGAAGGCGTGGTTTCAGTAACCGCAGTTAGTGTTGAAGCAGCATGTCAGAGAGACGCTGTGTGTTTCTAGGCGAAAGCAAAAGCACTTTATTTGGCCTTCCGGAAGTAGATGCATTTAGGAATCTTTAAGATTACGTACAACAGAACAGCAATGCATTTTATGGACGACCGTTTCGTGAACCTAGGAGAGGAGGTAATTCTGACTTTGCTATGACAATCTGGCGCTTCAGAATCAGCTACTGTTTTGTTATTGGTTTAAGTATTTGCTATTGGCTGTTGTCACAATGCACTGGGTCAGCTGGCCAATCAGAGCAGACTGCGCTTGTCGGAAGGAGGGACTTTGTAGAAAACGAAGCGTTTGAGAGAGGCGGGGCATAGAGGACAATAATGTACAATAATGTACAGTATTTGAAAAATAATGTGTTTTTTTGAACATTAAAGCATGTCAACATATTCTGTTACACCAAATACACAAAATAATGATCTTTAAAAAAAGCATCACATGACCCCTTTAATATATTATTAGTATTCCTTTTTATACATTTCTATATCAAATTGTTAATAATATTTATATTCATGCCCCATGCTAAAGCTTATAAACAGACAAACCCATGAAGCACTCACGCCCCACATCTCTTGTGGAAGGCCCAGGGATGCAACTCAGTGGAAATGACATAGTTTACAAACACACTTACAAGATCATAAATAAACAGGCCGAATACTGACATCCATGCACCACTGCCATTTCATCTGGAAACAACACTGCTTTCCAGAAATGCAGTAATCAGCTTTGAAGTAACAACAATTCCCAGAGCTGCTCTCAATGTTGCATATGCTTTCTACATTTCGACCCATGGATTTTAAGACAGCTAGACATCGCAAACGCCTTCTTGCGGTCAAAGATTTCGTGCTGGTGTACAGTATAATTGGCTATTGTAGTTCTGTACACGGCTGGAAGGTCCGGAGAATGTGAAATGGTCTTATAGAGAACATGTCTGCTCTTGGAGCTGCCTGTGCCTGCCGCAGAACGAGAGTCTCGCCGCTGCGACGCGCTCCTACAGCAGCGGCTGCAGAACATTCAGGCCTGCGGCCGCGCTCAGCCGCACACTAATGACTCACACAGACACACATGTTGGTGCTTTAGCTTAAACAAACAAGCGCGTTTGCCTCAGCCCTGTATGACAGGCTTTCGATTCCCGCTGCTTTGACTTCTGCATTCGCCTCATCGCCTGGCCTCGAACAGAGGGCCGGAGCCTGCCGTAGACATGAGAGGGGAGAGGCGAGGCGAGGCGCGTAAAAACAACCGTGGCGAAACAGACGTCCCAAATGGCACTAATTAAATAGCAAACATCCTAATGTTTCAGTAGCATTCATTGTAAAAGCGAAGGGTCGACAGCGAAGCGCAAAGTGACCGGTTAAGTGAAGCGAAATTCAGAAGGAGGGCTGCGACCACACGCACGACCCCCGTTTATAGGCTACCATTCCATCGCAAATAGAACGAACAGGATATAACAGCACCAAATACGCGGCAAAACCGTTACAATGTATCAAGCGATAACGTGTTTGTTACTGTAGCAAATCCCGAGCGTTCGCTCGGACTAAATAATAATCGGATGTCGAGCGCAGGCTTCCAATCCGCGTCTCCCCGGAAGACAGCGGACCAATCAGCCAGCGGACCACAGCAAACACATTCCCAGAGGAGAGAGAGCGAGACGGAGAGTTTGGAGAGAGAGAGAGATCCTTACACAATTTAAGGGAGGAACAAACTGGAGCAAATATGCCGCTGAAAACAGAAGCTGGCCTAAGTAATCACTCAAATCTGATAATAAATAGTGTGTCAACACGCACTCAGAAAGATATTTCTTTTTGAAAGATAGTTTAATAGCGCAGTTAACTCGAAAACTTAAATCTGTGTGTCCTTAAATCAATATAATTAAACAAAGATCCTATAAATGTAAAATAATCTTTGTTTAAATGAATTTATAAAGCTAGGCTGTAGTAGGTCTAATTAATGAATGGGTTTCAGCAAAGATCCCATAACCTTACTTTAATGAGCTTGCATAAGGAGCTAGCAGCTGTCCAGTGTCTAGACTGTTACATTACATCATCTTTCTCAGGAGAAGAAGGCACAGGAGGAGAACGAGAAGCTTGTAGCTATTCATGTTAAACAAGATAGCCATTAACCATCTGTGCTCTTAAATGTCTTTGACTGTGTGTGTGTGTGTGTGTGTGTGTGGGATGGGGGAGGGTGCAGACTTTTTGGTGTGAACTCTGACCCAACAGGCAGTTCATTTGACACTCCAGGGTAAACTGAATTCCTGAGGCCTCCTCCTCTGTCTGAACTAGAGTGTGTGATTTACACTCGAAAATGCATCGTTTAAATCAGCTTGTATGTTATGACTACACACCTTTTCTTTGTGTTTTTGTGTGCTGTAGTATAAAGGCATTTCGTATTGATTTAACCCATCCAACGTAAGAGAATTTGTTGAAGTGGTTGCATGGAGAAGATGCAGACACGACAGAAGGGATACGTGTCCTGAAAGCACACGCTCAGACATGCTGTTCCAAGTGACCCAGAAGTCAAACTCCACTCCACAAAGTAGCCCCCGTGCCGAGAACAGACACACAGGCGAGTTGTTTCACGTGTGCTACAGAGAGCAGAGCCTTGAATCAAACATTTCAGAGTCATTTGTGAACTTCCATGTGTGCAGATTCATTTTCAACTTCCAGTCACAAAGTACCATGAAAGTATGATAATAACAAAGAGAGTATCAGCATTTATTAGTTTAAATATACATTACCATTTAAAAGTCTGAAGTAGGCAACAATGTTTAGGCGTCTTATGCTTACCAAGGCTGTAATTATTTGATTTAAAAATATGGTAAAAACAGTAATATTATGAAATATTATTACAATTTAAAATAACTCTTTTCTATTTTAATATATTTTAAAATGTAATTTATTCTTGTGATGCAAAGCTGAATTTCCAGCATCATTACTCCAGTCTTGTGTCACCCTTCAGAAATCATTCGTATATGCCGATTTGGTGCTTTATGAAACTTTTCGTATTATTTTGTAGAAACTGTGATGGATTTTCCCCCCCAGGATTCTCTGATGAATTAAAAATATATTTTATTTGACATAAATTAAGCATATTTAAAATAGAAATCTTACTAACCCCATACTTTTGAACAGTTGACATGCGGAGGGTGAACCAACTCCAGGGTAAGGTTAAAAGCAGCCAAATCTATTAACTACAAACATCATAAACCTGTCTTTTTAGGCAAGAACCAGACATGGGTGTCATGTAGGCTAATAAAATATTTTAAATTTGGGACTGAATTTGTATTTAACATGATTACAATTTAATAAAAACATTAGAAATTGATAATTATGAAACGTTTCCTTTCTAAGGTTATTCAAACAGTGAATAAATTACTATACAGAAAGTGACATATCATTAACTTTCATATCATTAGCTGTCTACACTGTGAAATTAATCTCTTTGTACTTACATCTGCGCTTTGTTGCACTCAAAACTGATGAGTTTCAGCGATGACTCATCTGAACGCCTCTGATTGGCCATTGCATTCCTAAGCTCAACAGAATCCAGGAAACACATTCCCGGAGAGGAGAGAGAGCGTGACGGAAAGTTTGGAGAGAGAACCTTAATCAATTTAAAGGAGGAATAAACTGGAGCACAGAAGCTGTCAGAAATAATAATTCAAATCTCATAATAAATAGTATGTCAACATGCACTCTTTTTTTTTTTGCACACATGCACATGATTTTTCTAATTGAAAGATATTTAATTTACACACTAATCAGTACACAATTAATTTGTGTGTACTTAGTAAACTGCAATTAAATAAAGATCCTAAAAAGGTAATAGGATCTTTGTTTAAATTAGGTCTAACTACTTAATGAATGGATTTCAGAAAAGATCCCATAACCTAATGAGTTTGCATAAGACAAGGGTTCAGGAGCTAGCAGCTGTCCAGTGTCTAGACTGTTACATTACATCATCTTTCTCAGGAGAAGAAGGCACAGGAGGAGAACGAGAAGCTTGTAGCTATTCATGTTAAACAAGATAGCCATTAACCATCTGTGCTCTTAAATGTCTTTGACTGTGTGTGTGTGTGTGTGTGTGTGTGGGATGGGGGAGGGTGCAGACTTTTTGGTGTGAACTCTGACCCAACAGGCAGTTCATTTGACACTCCAGGGTAAACTGAATTCCTGAGGCCTCCTCCTCTGTCTGAACTAGAGTGTGTGATTTACACTCGAAAATGCATCGTTTAAATCAGCTTGTATGTTATGACTACACACCTTTTCTTTGTGTTTTTGTGTGCTGTAGTATAAAGGCATTTCGTATTGATTTAACCCATCCAACGTAAGAGAATTTGTTGAAGTGGTTGCATGGAGAAGATGCAGACACGACAGAAGGGATACGTGTCCTGAAAGCACACGCTCAGACATGCTGTTCCAAGTGACCCAGAAGTCAAACTCCACTCCACAAAGTAGCCCCCGTGCCGAGAACAGACACACAGGCGAGTTGTTTCACGTGTGCTACAGAGAGCAGAGCCTTGAATCAAACATTTCAGAGTCATTTGTGAACTTCCATGTGTGCAGATTCATTTTCAACTTCCAGTCACAAAGTACCATGAAAGTATGATAATAACAAAGAGAGTATCAGCATTTATTAGTTTAAATATACATTACCATTTAAAAGTCTGAAGTAGGCAACAATGTTTAGGCGTCTTATGCTTACCAAGGCTGTAATTATTTGATTTAAAAATATGGTAAAAACAGTAATATTATATTACAATTTTACAATTTAAAATAACTCTTTTCTATTTTAATATATTTTAAAATGTAATTTATTCTTGTGATGCAAAGCTAGCATTCCAGCATCATTACTCCAGTCTTGTGTCACCCTTCAGAAATCATTCGTATATGCCGATTTGGTGCTTTATGAAACTTTTCGTATTATTTTGTAGAAACTGTGATGGATTTTCCCCCCCAGGATTCTCTGATGAATTAAAAATATATTTTATTTGACATAAATTAAGCATATTTAAAATAGAAATCTTACTAACCCCATACTTTTGAACAGTTGACATGCGGAGGGTGAACCAACTCCAGGGTAAGGTTAAAAGCAGCCAAATCTATTAACTACAAACATCATAAACCTGTCTTTTTAGGCAAGAACCAGACATGGGTGTCATGTAGGCTAATAAAATATTTTAAATTTGGGACTGAATTTGTATTTAACATGATTACAATTTAATAAAAACATTAGAAATTGATAATTATGAAACGTTTCCTTTCTAAGGTTATTCAAACAGTGAATAAATTACTATACAGAAAGTGACATATCATTAACTTTCATATCATTAGCTGTCTACACTGTGAAATTAATCTCTTTGTACTTACATCTGCGCTTTGTTGCACTCAAAACTGATGAGTTTCAGCGATGACTCATCTGAACGCCTCTGATTGGCCATTGCATTCCTAAGCTCAACAGAATCGCATGTGATTGGTTATAATGCGCAACACTGTAAAAACGCCTAAACTTTTATAATTTTTAATTTAATGCCGCAATCGACACTTTCTAATCATTTTCATTTTGTTAGCAACAGACGTAATAGATTTAATTTGTTTGCGCAGGGGCATTTTCGTTCAATTTAGTGGCATTTTTGCCCCAACTCGCCAATTTTTTGCCCCTTTTAAATTTGTGCCCCTTGCCCAGCCTTACACACTATGACAGTTGAATATATATTTCAGTATTATATTATACTTTTAAAAATTATATTCCATTATACACTTATTATATTATACATTACCACAAACTGCCTTTGTTAAAAGACGAAAGGAGAGAAAAAAGCTAAATGCATTTTGACTTGATTTAAATGTTTCCATTTATTGTACATTCTGTTGAAAACTGTAGTCACAACGACATCATATTTTCTAATCACTGGTTTAGCTCCTTTAGATATCATCAGGTCATATTTCATACAAACAGTAAATACAGGACATCATGAGAGGGAATTCTGTGCAGCTTAACGCCATTTAAAGGGATCAAACTGGAAAACCTTTCTGTGTTTTTCTTTGTGCATTTCAACATATCCACTGTAAGCTTTAAGCTTAGTGTTGGGTCAGGTTGTGTGTGTGTGTGTAATTTCTGATCACTACTGCCAATCACATGTGTGCTCAGCAACAGCCAACTGCCTAAAGGACACTTTAGGATGAGTTAATGACATCAACAAGTCTGCAAATGCAGCGAGGAACTTGTGTAAAGCCTGTTTTTGATGTTAAGATGCACGTTGGACTTAATGATATGAATACACCTTCACGTAGGAGGTGATGTCTTTACATTATTGCCAATTACATAGAGTCTCATCCTTTAAGCCTTTGTTGCTCTTGAATCTCAGCACCTCAAGCAGTTGTTAGTAGCAGATGGGTAGAAGGACAGGTAAATATAACGCCCCCTAGTGGTATTACAGAGAATATGTCTTGAACATTGTAGCTGTAACATTACAATGCAATTTTCTTTTCCTCATCGGTCTTCACTGAAAGCAAAAATCAGGGGAAACCAGTCGTGAAGAATCGCTGAATGCCGATGATGAACAATTTAAAATCTTTGGCGTTTATGTTGCTTACAGTTACTGACGACTTTTCTGCAATATCCTCCCAAAACGTGCAAATAAATTACCACTGATTCATGATGAATGTTCATCTAGCGACTTTTACCAAGTCCTCTCCCAGTCTAAGAGACTAACATACAATAATAATCCCTGGGGAAGTCATGTAAACACTTTCTTTTTGTTTTACTCTTCAGATAATATAATCATTATTATTGTCACATTGAAGCACAATATAATTATCTTAAGGCATCTGCACAGACAATGCTGTGCAATAAAATAATAAACCAGTAGAAAACAAAAATTCACTATGTACAATCAGTCAGATCAAGTGTTAAACCTCTTGTGGTCCATAGGACAAGAGAGCGGAGAGAGTGTGTGTGTGTGTGTGCGCGCGTGTGTGTGTGTGTCAGGCCGTCTCTCCACTCTCGCTTTCTCGACTGAAGTAATAGCGCACTGGGGGACTGGGCAGGTCTTCGTCACCATCCACCTCCGGGGCAAATGATACGGTAAGGTCAACATACTTCCTGCCGGCTGAGGGTTTGATCAGTCTATGCATTCTGCAAGAAGAGAAATAAGGGTACTGTCATGGAAATGCATAAGAAAACCACAAAGCCATTTATTTTGACAATTGTGTCTGATCACAGTAGTCACATAGAAATTACACACTTCAGTTTTAAAGTCTAGGTTATTTTACTGCTGGGTCTTACGTCAGTTTGAGTCTTTTGTTATGGCCTGGCATAACCGGCACATACAGCATCTTCACTCCGTGAACAACCATGGTGGGCTCAATTCCATACTCCTCCTGAAAATTAAGCATAAATGGAATTCTTACATTATGCACTCTGCAATAATTAATTCATTCTTAAAGGAACACTCCACTATTTTTGAAAATAGGCTCATTTTCCAACTCCCCTAGCGTTAAACAGTTGAGTTTTACCATTTTCGAATCCATTCAGCCGATCTCCAGGTTTGGCGGTAGCACTTTTAGCTGTAGCTTAGCACAGATCATTGAATCTGATTAGACCGTTAGCATCTCGCTCAAAAATGACCAAAGAGTTTTGATATTTTTCCTATTTAAAACTCTGCAATGATATTACGCAGTGCCTGAAAATAGTCCCCAGCTAGGTAACTTCCAATAAGCCCATTTTCAGGCGCTGTGTAATATCATTGCACCTGCTGCACCCATGGTACGGCAGCAAAGTTCCTTGATTATTACGCCAGAATGAGAGTATAGTTCCTAGCCATATCGGCCTAGAAAATTGCAACTTTTCATTTTACTTATTACACAATGTAACTACAGAAGAGTCAAGTTTTAAATGGGAAAAATATCGAAACTCTTTGGTCATTTTTGAGCGAGATGCTAACGGTCTAATCAGATTCAATGATCTATGCTAAGCTACAGTTAAAAGTGCTACCGCCAGACCCGGAGAACGGCTGAATGGATTCGAAAACAGTTAAACTCAACTGTTTAACTCTTAGGGGAGTTGGAAAATGAGCCTATTTTCAAAGATAGTGGAGTGTTCCTTTAACAAATGCTAAAACAACAGATAATTAATCCTCAGAGACCCAGGCATTATTGATGTATTTTTAACATATATTAAAATTGTTTTTAAGAAGTCACTGTTTTTTTTGTTTTTTTTATCATGTACATTATCATTCACAAATGTGAGGTTGGTAAATATTAAACATTCTTATACATTAAAACTTTTAAAACAATTTAAACAAATTTAAAACATTATTTATTCCGGTGCTGGTAAAGCTGAATTTTCAGCATCATTACTCCAGTCTTCAGTGTCACATGATCCTTCAGAAATTATTCTAATTGGCTGCTCAACAGACATTTCTTATCAATGCTGAAAAGTGCTTAATATCACTGGAAACAGTGATACAAATGTTTTTTAAAGATTTTTGATTAATAGAGTGTTAAAAATATTTTTTTATAACAATGTAAAAGTCTTTACTCTCAGTTTAATAAAAGTCTCAATTTCTTTCAAAAAAGAAAAAAAATACGTATAGAGCCTAAAACTGTGAAAAAGTAAATTTTTTACAAATGTTCTGCAAAATTGCAGTTTATGAACTTAAGGTTTACATAAAATTACACACACATACATACAGTGGGTAGGGAAAGTATTCAGACCCCCTTAAATTTTTCACTCTTTGTTATATTGCAGCCATTTGCTAAAATCATTTAAGTTAATTTTTTTCCTCATTAATGTACACACAGCACCCCATATTGACAGAAAAACACAGAATTGTTGACATTTTTGCAGATTTATTAAAAAAGAAAAACTGAAATATATATATATATATATATATATATATAACTAACTGTCAATAATTAAAACTGTTGTTCGAAAGCTTACAACATTTGATCCAAGTCAGTAGACTTGATGTTGCCATGTTACATTTCAGAGCATGAGTAGCTGTTTTAATCCATATTTGGGTATTATTAAGTGCGCTTCACATTTTTGATCTGGAAGCTCAAACGCTACACACCTTTACTGCGTTCATGAAATCAGACAAGGTAAAGTCCTCATGACCAAAGATAGTCCAACGGTCCCAGATAGAAAAGGAGATATCATCTCTGGTCAAAACAAAAGGATCAAATTGGACCAAGATAAGAAACGCACATCTTTTCATTTTTACAAGTGCCAATCCGTGCATGAGTGTTGCTGTTACCTGATCTGGGTTCTCTTGACCGGAGCGGTTTCTGTGAGCACCATGACTGGAATGGCCAGGTTGAAGAAACAGTTTTTAAATAACTCAAATCCATAACTACCAGCGACTTTTATCAACTCCAATGACACCTACAGAGAATGAATAATAAAACAATCATAAATACATAAAGCAATGGACTGCACACAATGGAAATCATCAAAGAAAAACGATTTCTCTTCTAAACAGGGTTGTTTCTCTCACCAGTCCTGCGACAGCAGCTGTAGATGTGGCGATAGCAGGGATGATTTTGCCAGCGATTCGTTTGGTTTGTAGTCTGTCAGCGGCCTCAATGGCGTACATATGAGCTCGCAGAGCCGACGCTGATGCTATGAAATCTATGTGTCCATTTGAGTCGTCATCCTTTTCAAAGAAAAGTGAAGTCATACGGAGCCTCTCTAAAGACAAAAGAAGAAAGGAAAAGAGACATAAGAGGAACAGTGTATGAAAAGAGTAGGATATCATAGTTTAGCTCATACAGTTGTTATGTGTGAGTGCATGTGGATGTGTATCAACACACCCGGTGTTACAAAGCTAGAGTTGATGGCCTCCTGTAGCTGTGAGATTGCTTGTCTTTCCTCTTCACTGCTTACTGTCATTTTCAACTGGTCAGGCTTCTTAACAGTCTCATCGGTCTCTATATGCTGATAAAAATACACACACTTAGTGATCTTTCTTAAAGGGGAAGTGAGCAATTTCAATCTGGCACATGTATCAAATGGATGTCTTTGGCTCTTAAAGGGATAGTTCACCCAAAAATGAAAATTTGATGTTTATCTGCTTACCCCCAGGGCATCCAAGATGTAGGTGACTTTGTTTCTTCAGTAGAACACAAACGAAGATTTTTAACTCAAACTGTTGCAGTCTGTCAGTCATATAATGGAAGTGAATTGGAATCACGGCTTTGAGTCAAAAAAACATACACAAACAAAACCAAATTAAACCCTGTGGCTCGTGACGATACATTGATGTGTAAAGAAACGAAACGATCGGTCTGTGCAAGAAACTGAACCGTATTTATATAGGTTTTTTTTTACCTCTGATTCACCGCAATGTCAGAATGCTTTAAGGCGGATCTCAGACTTATAAGTGCATTACCGCCACCTATCTCTCAAATGGACCATTGACACTCCTAATTGAGATTGTAGATAGTGTCAATGGTCCATTTGAGAGATAAGTGGCGGTAATGCACTTATAAGTCTGCAATCCGCTGTAAGGCAAGACGACGACGACAGAACGCGTTCAGGACAGTTCAGATATTGCGGCGAAGTTTTGAGTTAAAAATCTTCATTTGTGTTCTACTGAAGAAACAAAGTCACCTACATCTTGGATGCCCTGGGGGTAAGCAGATAAACATCAATTTCATTTTTGGGTGAACTATCCCTTTAAAGACAGGAATCCTAGTGGTAAGATTTGAAAAAAAAATCTGGTCACAATACAATAATATTGCAATTCTATTTGCAGAGATTCCTAATTTTTTTTGGTCACCTAAACTGAAAATAATTACTTAAAGTACCCCCTTATATCTTAAATAAATATTTCAATAGTATCCCATATTACTGTTTTATTTTGATTGTTTTTTATTTCAAAATTATTTGAAATTTTTAAGATTGAATTAACTATTATCTTTTCATCAACTCACAAACCCTGTTTGGAAGCCCTTGCTTTATATATAGTTATACAAAAAATTTGGCATGATGAAAAAACAACATAGTACAGTTACTTATTTCTCCTTTAAACAACTATGTCACCTTAATTTAATAGAGTTAAATCAGACACATTTTCATTGTTTGTTGAGTACTACATACAGTAGATAACTAGTGAAAGAACAGATACCTTTTCAGCTGGTTTGTATTCAGGAACCTCCACTTCAGCTAAAACACTTGAAACGGCCTCATAGGAAAGTTGCTATGAATTATTCAGCGGCAACAAAACATAAAAAATAAAAATAATTTTATTCAGGTAGCACACATGGAAAAAAAGACAAACATTAAACATTCCTCTTACCTCTTCTGAATGAGGAATATTATAAATTCCAGCAAAAAGGCGAGCTGTGCTGACAACAAAACTGAAATGCCTGATGGAGGGAAAAAAAACGTATAATTCTGTTTTACCTCTTTAAAAAATTCCTACTTCTGTTTCTATAAACAGAATATTTACTCAGATACTCACAGTGGGTCATCGAGGTCGAACTCTATAGGAGAAGGCGGCCGCTTGGGAGACTGCCAGAACAGACCTGAAAACATAGAAAAAGCATTTGAGCTGGGCAAAGACGAGACTGTTGGTGTTTGATACAGCATCTCTGCATGAATGAGTGAAGCACGCAACTTACTGCCGTCTTTTAGCCGTGTGTCCAGTGGAAACGAATGTAGCAGTTGTAATGCCTGAAGTATTAAAATAAAAAAAGGCACACTGTAAACATATCCCAAAATAAAAACACTTTATTCTTAATAGGGAATGTATTAGTATATAATAAAGCATTATTACTATTCTATAAATAAATGATAATAGTCATTACTACCAAGATGATTTCCATTATTAAAGATTTATGCACACCGGTTCCAGTACCTTTTTTTTGAAGTACTTGTCGAATTTGAGTCGAGCGAGAGCTAGACAGTGATTCCACTGAGTGGGTCTCTGACTCAGCAACTTAATGACCTGAAATGACCCTTCCATAGTCTCCCCGGCCATCATCCTCTGCACACACAAGCACTGAAATTAGAACCCTAACAAGGCTTGTTCAACACCAACAAGGCTAAATTGGTGTTTAGATAAGCATGTAGTATTATCCTTACCTGTAACACCTCTTGAGCCGATGAATGACTCTGCCAGAACATGTTATAGATGGAGGGTTTGTGGGAGAAAGCACTCTCAAACTATACAAAACAAAAACAAGATCACAAATCAGAACACTCACAACACCTCGAAGTACTATTAAAAGACAATCAAACCCTAAACTAAGCCTTTTTGGACATTTTTGACTGATTTCTTATCTTTCTCTCTCTCTTTTTTTTTTTTATCAAACGATATCCTTGGAGTGGTCCAAAACATGGCACCCTTTTTAGATGTGCAGTCTGAATAAACAAAAAACTGACTTCAAAAAATGGAGTCTAAGTCACATCTTGGCTGTTTGCGGCAAAAATGGACTAAGAATAGGAGATGAAAGAAGACATGCAAACACAGAGCAACTGTTTTTAATATTTGTTAAATAAAATCTATATATCATGCACACTGCTGAACAAGCACACAGAGAAATGCACGAGTGAAACATCCAGAATGCAAAACATCCAGAGTGCAAAAGATTCACAAAGAAAGGTTAATGAAGGATTCTTCTGACTACATCTTCAAACTATGTCTACATTAAAACATTTATCACGTGTTCCAGAATAAAGATCTGATCGTGTCCCTGAGTGATCATGCATTTAAGTGGATTTTGGGATTTGTTTTGGTGTTTATTTTCTAAAATGATGGTAGTGACATTTTTTGGAGAAAAAGTTGGATAAGCCTTCAACGAAAAAATGGATGGTTTCTGAATTAAAATACTAACCAGTTTGGTAAAAACTAGGGCTGTCAAATCGATTAATCGCAACCAAAATAAAAGTTTGTGATTACATAATATAGGTGTGTGTACTGTATATATTTCTATGTATATATAAATACACACACATACATGTATATATTTAAGAAATATATGTAATATATAAAGATCTGATCGTGTCCCTGAGTGATCATGCATTTAAGTGGATTTTGGGATTTGTTTTGGTGTTTATTTTCTAAAATGATGGTAGTGACATTTTTTGGAGAAAAAGTTGGATAAGCCTTCAACGAAAAAATGGATGGTTTCTGAATTAAAATACTAACCAGTTTGGTAAAAACTAGGGCTGTCAAATCGATTAATCGCGATTAATCGCAACCAAAATAAAAGTTTGTGATTACATAATATAGGTGTGTGTACTGTATATATTTATATGTATATATAAATACACACACATACATGTATATATTTAAGAAATATATGTAATATATGTTTATATTTATATATATATATATATATATATTATAAATCATACATAAATATGAATATATACTCATAGTCTTAAATGAAGTGATATATGTAATATATGTTTATATTTATATATATATATATATATATTATAAATCATACATAAATATGAATATATACTCATATAATATATATATATATATACACACACACGTAAATATTTCTTAAATATATACATGTATGTGTGTGTATTTACATATACATAGAAATATATACAGTACACACACCTATATTATGTAAGCACAAACTTTTATTTTGGTTACGATTAATCGCGATTAATCGATTTGACAGCCCTAGAAAAAACACCTAATAAAAGCTACTTGCAAAAAATATTAAATAATACATTTTATTTTGTGTCTTCAAAATGTCACACTGTTGCCCTGGCAAATATTTGCTCTAGTCACTTCTCATTTCAATGATAACCATATAAAAAAAACTTGAGAAAACTGAACTGTTCTCCAAAATACTTGGCATGACAGTAATGACAGCAGTAATGGGTACAAAGAAAAATAAAATAAAATAAAATAATAAAACTAACTTTGTCTCTGGCCCACTGTATGGTGTGTTCAATAACAGCAGGAAAAGATTTTAGAGTGCAAAACGGAATCTCCTCCTCAGGTGGGTCTCTCTACGAGAAACAGTCACAGTTGAGAAAAAAACATGGACAACAGATAGGTAAGCTGGCACACAACCTGTATATACACATACACAAACATACACACTCACATGGCTGTTGTAGGACTCAGTGAGGTATGGGACAGTGATCTCAGTGTGTCCTTTCGTACCCATGGTACCCGAGTCTAACAGAGCTTTCTGATTGGATACACTCCGACTGTAAGTTCACAAAACAACCACTGAAGTATGTGCAATGAAGCACACATGTAATACAAAAACAATTATTTCTGCTGTTAATTAATGAATTACCTATCCACATATCTCCGTGCCTCCACGTTGTCCAGTGCAGTGACCACCAGGTTGAGACGGGAGAAGAAAGCGTCACTGTACATGTCCTCTGTAGCGGGACACACTTTATTCAGATGAGCATCTATTTGCAGCTCTGGGTTTATTTCTAAAGAAGCTGCTGCTGCAGTAGTGCTCTTTGGCTTCTACAGAGAGAGGAAAATGTTCAAAAGGAGAGAGGAAATCCAACTTATGAGACATGTAATTCATGAATGAAAGAGTGAAGTACTATCCAATTAATAAGATACCCGTATATGCTGAGGTCTGAAGAGAAACTGCCTGTTGAGGTTGGATTTCTCAATCAAATCTGGATCTGTGATGCATATCTAAGAATAACAAATAGCATTCTAAGAATTGGACCAACTTTCCATTCCTCATGTAAATGAGAAGGGGAAAAAAATCCTGTCAGATGTATATCCCCACCTCTCCCGAGCATCTGCTCAATCCGACACCCATTAGTGCCATATTCTTCAGCATCTCACAGCCAATAGCACCACAGCCCACCTACAAACACATTTTAAGATAATCAAACAGTAGCGCAATGCATCTATGCAAAGAATATATACTAAGAATAAAATAAACAATTTATCAGGTTCAAGTTTTGCTGTGACGTTAGCTCTTTAATCGATTTTAAAATTACATTTTGGTTCACATTCTACTGTATCTGCTATTCTTTTCACTCACCATAAAGACCTGAAATTTGTGCAGTTTCAAACACAGTGACTCTCCGATACACGCCCTCAACGCATCATACCGGTCTCCCCTACAAACACCAAAGTCAACATTAAAGCAGTGGGCCTCAACCTCCAAGGCTCCCATTGTCCACTACAATATTTGAATGTAATTCACAGTGATTTACTCAACAAAGAGGTTTATAATACTTTCTCACTATTTCTAATGGAACACTTTTTTAGAGCTTGGCATAGCAAGAAAAATGTATATTGGTTATAAAAATGCCCGCTGAGGTGTAAGATCTTATTAAAAATTACTTTTCCAGGTCTAGAAATCACACTTTGAAAATTAGGCCACCTCATATTTCCAGTGGAAACATGGCCCTTCAAAGAAGATTTTGGAGTTCAAAAAAATCTTGATTTGTAATTGTTTCAGTTTATTTTAATGCTTGCTTTGTAAGTTTGCACGATATTATCGGACCAATATCAGAATCGACCGAGAATGGCTTTAAATAATTATCGGCATCGGCCCGATATGAAAAATTATGCCGATATATCTTGCCGATAAGTGGATTAACTCACACATGCTCAAGGTGTGCTAGCGATTAAATCACATCAGCAGTGTGGTCATTCTTGAAGTGAACTTTTGCCTGAATGATGATTAGATTCACATGTTCATGTGTGCGATTGAGTCAACAGTGTAAGTAACAGTAAGGAGTTTTAATTCCGTAGGGGGCGCTGTTGGCCTACTTCTAAAAAGATGAAAGCAAAATACACAAATAATATTTAGACTGTGTTTCTGATTAAATAAAGCATTAATTGATGCCATAAAATAATGAGTAGCATGTGTTTTGATTTAAAGGTCAGAAGCTAAAGCTTTCATGAAGAAAACAAATAAGAAAAAAAAAAACGACACTTACAACATATTTTTTAAAACAAATTATGAGCTCTAAAAAAGATTTTCACAATTTTTACAACTCTTTTGCTTTAGACCATTTACAAATGTTAAATCCTAAAATAAAATGTTCAGGTTACAACTGTAAAAAAAAATACAGCGATTGAATTTAGGTTATATATTTTCACATCTTCATTGTATTGTCATTATAAAAATAACTTTGTTATTGTTTATTTAATTCTAACAAATAAGTTCTTTTTAAAAAAATAATTAGTTTATTTCTGCACAGGAGAGTCTTGGTGTTGTTTCCAAACAAAAGGAAATATATATCGGCATCGGCCAAAATGAGTTGAAAAATATCGGCATATCAGATATCTGCAAAAATCCAATATTGTGCATCCCGATTGTTTTGTCTTATTTTAAGTCATTTTAAGGCCCCCTTGGAGCACTGATTTAAAGGAATTACATCACAAGTAAAATGATAACAGAATTCACAGTTTTTGGATGAACTATTCTTTTAAGAAAATTTTTGAAGTAAAAACGGTAATGTTTGTACATGAGGAAGAAGAAAAAAAGAAATTACCATTCTACAAATGCTGTAGAAACATATGAATTAACAAAACAAGTTTGTGGAGCTCAATACTTGGCATCACGCTCACCTTGGGGCAAATTCCTCAGCAGGAAGAGATTGGAGGGGCTGAATCACCTCTATCGCATCGAGATAAAACTGTATAAACACACATATATAAAAAAGAATGAATACTATTTCTTCCTATCAATGTCATGCACTACCATTCAAAAGTTTGGGGTCAGTAAGATTTTTTTTTTTAAGCAATTAATACTTTTATTCAGCAAGGATGCATTAAATTGATCACAAGTGACAGTAAAGACTTAAATTGTAATAGTAATGTACATTAAAGACAAAACATCTGACCTTTGACTTACCCATTGCTGAAGAGGAGAAAACTTTCCAGTGAGAGCCTTTAAAACCTCTTGACTAGCAATACCACCCACCGCTGCCGCTAGAGGAGAGAGACATCCCCTCGCACAGCACGACACGCTCCTCACCAGCTCCTGGTTTATGCATACCTGACGACACACACATTTACATTAAAAGACGGAAGATTGAAGATGTGCACAACAGGAAGTAAATGAGTGCTTGTGCAAAACTGACTTTGTTTTTAAGTGTTCTGCTGATCTCCTCTGTGAACTTCAGGAGCAGCTCAGCATCCTGCAAACAACTACACACAGCAGAGGAAAATAATCCAGCACAATGTTATTCATCCATGTCAATCATAATCAGAGAGAGAGAGAGCGAAATGAAAGATGAAACAAGCAGTTTGGCTGTTCACACTTAATGAGAAATGACACAGACAATATTTTATGTTTTAAGTACAGTTATGAGAAGCCCTATTTTAAACCATTACAATTTCACAGTGGACTATTCAGCACAACGCTGCATAAAAAGAAACAAATGATGCACTGAAATGAAATTTTTATTTGAAACAGAAATTAAAGTTTTAATTTGGCTGAAAACTGAAACTGAAAATAAAGTTTCAGTAATTCAATTTAAAGTAACTGAACTTAGTATATTGTTCAGGGTGCTGCGTTCACAGGTTTCAGGCATCTCTCAGATAAGCAAACTTCATTTGATAAAATCTATCGTCTTCTATCATCATATACACCTTTTTTTGATATACACACAAAAACACAAAGGTCTTCACAAAAACCCTTCAAAATAAAAGTTTGGGTTAAGTTAAAGAAGAATTGTGACAGAAATACATTACTACTGTATAGTAGTAGAATGTACTTCTCAAAGCACTAAAAATAATACTATTAAATTAATAAAACAATTAAGCTTATTTAAGAAATATGCAATATTTTAAATTTAACAGTAAATCTTGGTTGTGCAGCAAATTGTTTGATAAAAAAAGTGTTCATTAAACAAAACAAAAATGTTTAATTTTAATTAGATTATATTTTGAAAGTTAAATGAAACTTAATGTTTTATGCCTTATTTTAGGAAAAGTAAAAGCAGATTTGGGGGGGGGTAGTAAAACTGATTTCATTGGGCCCTAAAAATGCAATTGTTGTTAATATTTTGTATGTTTGGCTATTGGCTATGATTTCAATTAATTAGACATGCTTTTTGATTACCAAAAATAGTATTTAAAAAACAGATTTTGGAAAAATATTACAGAAAAACACTGATTTGGAAAAGCAGATTTCATAGGCCCTACTTATTTATGCTGTGTGTACAAAACAGACGCAGATACCGTCAAAATGAATCATTCGACAAGTGCTGTTCCGGTCCAAAACTCTTTTGGCTGTTGAAATTTTAGTGCATCACTAATAGAAATAAACCCTCTTGCACTCAATCATTGCTTAATCATGCCACGTCTAATGTAGGACAAAACCTATCCAAAAAAATGGTGATCTACTGCTGGTAAAGCAGCTCACTAGGGTTTGAAACACTGCCTAAAAGATGAAAAATGTATTTACCCAATGTTGGGTAGTCTAGCATGCTGTTCCAGGAAAGCATCCAAAGCTAACATGATTGTATGGAGCTGCAGAGGGGCCTGATTGGATAAGGACACATTTATTAAGTTAAAAAGTGACTGATTCTCATGTCAATAATGATGAATGGACTCTATATTTCTGACCTCTGGTTTACTAAAGTCTGGAGTAAGGAGCCGGGGGTCAGATAACTGCTGCTCCATCGTCTCCTACACAGACCGTAGAGAAAACAGTTAATCATTGTACTTCACCAATATTAAACAGACCAACTGAAGGGGGTGTTAACATACAAAGGAGAAGATTTTGGGCATCTTGACCAGGCGGAAGATTCCTGCATGAGCGTACGGCTGGAATGATAAGGTATCACCAATCGCAAAACTGTAGGGAGACAGAACTAAATACACACACACAGAGTTAAATATGTAAGTAGAGTACGTCACTGTGCATGATGACTGTAGAGTTTGTGTTTATACCTGTAACTTGGTGAGTGGTACCATTGAGTTCACTCATGCCATTGATCTCTTTAAAACACACACTCTGCCCAGTCTGGAGGCCATGTGTTCGGCTGTCCATACACGTCACAACACCAGGATTCCCCTGCGATTGGGTGTCAAGCAGGAAGTTAAAAAGCAACCCAAATCACAGAACTGAGTGTTTCAGCTAACGTTCAGCATTCAGACTAAATGTGACAAAAGTAATGATCAAATGTATGTTTGACAGTTCAGCGCTCTCATTACCTGGCTGATGTTTTGGATGAAGAGCTCTTTTGGTTCTTCTCCCGTAGGGTCCGACACCTCAAACACCTCCCCAAAATCACAGAACACTCGCGAGCAGATCCCAAACACATCACAGCCAATGAACTGCACCAAAAACGCATTTTCAAGCATCCAAACAGAGAGTAATATCTATATGCAAGTATGTCTGGGAATGACCGTACCTTAATAGGAGGCTGCTGAGAGTGGCAGAAATAGTCGATTCGTTTCTGTAAGCTCAGCTTTGTTTCTGTTAACACTACACACTGAAGAAATAAACACAGGAATAGAGACATTAAGTATGATATGAACGTACAGAATAATGTAAATAATAATGATCCGATTGGAATGAAGTTAAATAATATAAAATGTTCGTGGCACTTTAAATTTTGCTGTTGTCAGCGGAGACCAACCTGGTATCTCTTTAGGAAGCTGAGGTCAGTGTTTTCATCCAGGACATCAGAGGCCACACTGACCTGAACGTATGGGTTTAACTCAGCCACTCGAGAATGGACAGCCTCCACCCTAACAGAAAAAAAAATCATTATGATTACTGCACATCTTCATAGAAATAAAGAATTAGAGTATTTTAAGGCCACAGAGACACACACGAGTTCATTAGAGGTGGACTATATATATATATATATATATATATATCTTATCAAATTCATTTTATATCAAGGTATATACAGTGTATATATATATATATATATATATATCTATCTTATCAAATTCATTTTATATCAAGGTATATACAGTGTGTGTATATATATATATATATAGTCACAGTTTAGATGCTTTTGTTCTAGAAAAGATAATAAAAATAGGGACTGAATTCAGTCTGCTTGAAACAAAAGTAACCATAGTGCACCTTTTCTTCTGGCTATGCACATCCTCCTCTCTGATGAAGAAGTTGGTGCCAAGATCCCAAACTTCACATCGCTTACAGTCATGAAGAGTGACTGCCTACAAACACACATGTGCAAAGCTTCATAAGACAGTCATAATACAACTAAAAAAAATTAACTGATCAGCAAATATTCCAAGTCGCCTATAATAACAATAAAAAATGAGTTCACAATACCCTATATATAATAGTTCAAAATTAACATTAACAAAACATTATACAAAAAAATAATAAATGACAACAGTTATGTCACATTGTAATAGTATTTCACAATATTACTGTTTTTTTTGTTAGTTTTTTTATCAAACAAAGCGGCCTTGGTGAGCAGAAGAGACTTCTTTCAAAGACAGTAAAAAAATCATATCAACCTATATTGCCAAATAAACCAAAAAAAATCAACCATGATATTTTGTGTATGCCAATGAAATTAATTATTAATTCCATAAAAGTGTATATAGAAAAAACAGAAATAAACGATATCTAGACATTTATCTTACCTTCACTCCTGCCAGAACAATGTTTTTTGCTGCACAACATGAGAGATTTTTTGATTAGAACTTGGTGTGAAGTACAACACTCAACAAAAATGACAAAAACGGTTTAATATAGACTGAAGATGATGTAGATGGTATTGAATTTATAACTCATAGGATATGAAAGCAGGGAGCTTACTGGAGGAAAAACTGAATACATACATATACATAAATCACTGACATTTCAGATCATGATATTCTAGAAACTAGGTATTTTCTACACCCTCATACTAATGTATAGCCATTTATAAAGAGATTGTAAAAGCTTGTAAATAGGAAAACAATGAAATACAAATATGAACACGAAAAAAGGACTGGAGTGGGGTATGGACGGCACAGCTCACCTATTTCCACTCCAAGGGCTCCTGTTCCACTGAGAAACACAGCGGACTGGGCCATCTGCTGCATAGCACTGTCCCCCAGCACATACCGCTGCCGACTACACACACGCACACACAGTTAGGAGCAGGAACGCTGGACTGAATCTGATACTTAATGAATCAGATTCTGTCTCAAAGTGTTTCAGCTTCAGTATTTACAGTGTACCTGTACAGAGAGTCATCTATGTCCATGGAGTCGGCCATAGTGGGAAGGGGAGAGGGGGTGTCCAGGTGTTCCTCTGTAAGATTCTGTAAGAGAGATAAAGAGCATCTATTCACTGCCGATGACAGCAGAGCAGAGAAACACAATCTGAGGCATTCAGTCCAGCTGTCAGAGATCTGGGTATGTCATGCATGTTAATTCTCAGACACTTAAAAAAACAAAACAAAAAAAAACCAGTAGTCATACAGCCTGACCTGCTCACAAACACCTCAGGACTGGCATCTCAGTTGTTCTTCAAACCAAACTGAAACTGATTCATTCAAAAGAACCGATTCAAAAGAACCGATTCATTTAAAAATCTATATCTATACCTGCATGGCATTTTAGAACAGAAATATATTCTCAACGGAAACCATGACTTTTAAGGCTGTATTCATTTCAATGGGTGTTCCAGGTTTGGAAAACAATTTCAAAATTCCCTGATAAGCATTCACACATCTAACGCGTATAATTTCCTCCATTTAAAGACTCTAATTGAATATCTAAAACACTAAATAAACCACATCATCACAAAAACATCTCGTATTTAATCAGAGGACGTTAAACATGTCCTAAAAGCATTACTTTATCATATTGCTTACTCATATCTATATATCATTAGCACACCGGCTAGCTGAGCTGATCAGTAAAATAGCCTATCTGTTTAACTAGAAACAGTTCAACCGAATCTGCAGGCACGACCCTGCTTAATGCGACTTTAGGGCAGCGGTGGCTTGTATTCAGTGAGTCGAGGTTTAAAGTAATGTCTGTAGTAAGGAAAAAGAGATGTGAAGTAGCTACCTGTCAATGCGCGAGAGGAACGGGAGCAGCACACTTCTTCTACTGCGCATGCGCACTGGGGTTTCGGTCACGGGACTCCTTTTTTATGTATTTACATTGGTTGGAGCATAAGAAACAAATGTAGAAAAACATTTTAGAGTTTTAATCATTTTATACGACAGGAGTTATTTAAAAAAAATTATAGGCAAAAACAATTATTTTTTTCATTCACCAATCAGACTATTTTTAACCAAAATATTGTCCAAAGATGATTCTCAACTATGTTATGAACTATATAACAGAATGATTTGATATATTTATATTTTATAATTCAATGAACTTAATATTTATAATAAATGTACTTTATGGAATATGTGTGTAAAATGTCCATAAATTGATATTTCCATTTTATTCAATGTTTCGACACACTGCATCTAATTTGCATATTAATGTGTTCTTGGGGCAAACCATAATGAAAAAAGAAGTCGGAGTAATAACTTGGCAACATTTTCATAAGAATATCTCATATTTCATAGGAATATTGATCTATTATAATTTTTGTTGTGTCTCCCCAAAATGCCTGATTAACATGATGTTTGTCCTGGTGTCCTCTACAGAAGACATGCATGCCCTGTTTCGTAACAGAAACCGATTTGAAACCCCATAACATTTCAAAACTAAATTATTTAAGACAAACAATTTGAAAATTAGTCCGATTGAAATAATTACAAAATAGTATCATGTGCTAAATTTGATCCTTCTGTCAATATCAGTCATATTTAAAGAACAAGGAGAAGGTGCGTTTATGATCAAACCTCCAAACATGTGATATCTCTAAAAAGCCCATGCTCTGTACAGGACATCCAGACTTAAAACTGTGGCAGGCAGAGTCTCAGAGAAATTCACTAAAATATAATGTCCTCTACAGAGGGCACAAGTCTATGCCTGGGTCCCAGGAGGATAATATTGCAGGGATTTTAAAATAGCACCTGCTTCATACTTGGACATTAAGAAAAGTTATCTTTGTAGGTAGATGTGTCTCCCTCTGCTTGTGATGACTTGGAATTCCAAAAGGTGTTTAGATTTAGGGCAGATGTCCAGATATTGAAATATGTAAAAACACTTTTTGTAATTTTTTACCTAGATGTCACACTGGATTTAACAGTTACACCTCAAGCTGCAATGGCAATCATGTAAAACCATTCATTCATATTTCCCTTAAATTTAGGTATAAACCAGCATTAGGAAAAAAAGCTGTAGTGCTTTTGGTGTCTGAAAATTCCTCTTAAATGTCAAGCATTTCTAAAAGCAAGAAGAGTCAAAAGACACTGAACAGATATTATTCTGACCAAAGGTATTAATTACATTCCTAAACTGCTCACCACAACCATAATGCTGCAAAGCATGGAGCTTTATAAAACTCAACTGAAAAAAAAACAACAATAAACATGCATCAATGTAGGGAAAAGCAAAAAATTTGTAAAATAATTAGATTTAGAGGGAAATATTAATGCTTCATCTTATAAAAATACATAAACAGTACAATTATTTTACAGAGAAATACATTTCATAATTTTAGTTTCTAATCTATTTCTTCTGTAGTCAGGCTCATGATTTTTTCAAAGTTATATTAATAAATGACAATGCAAAATAAATCTCTTATATACACCATGTCTTGATTAAAATGAAAGTGTTCTGATTTTGTCACTTTGTGCTTTTAATCACTAATTTTCATGTATAAAAGGATTTATTATCAAATTATGTATTATTAAATTAAATGGTGAGTTCAGTCTCTGTGTCTCTGTTGACTGTGTGACTGACATCCATTGGGATAGAGAGTCAGACTTGTAACCCAAAGGTTGCGGGTTCAAGTCTCGTACCGGCAGGGATTGTAGGTGGGTGCACTGCTCCCCGGGCGCCGCAGCATAAATGGCTGCCCACTGCTCCGGGTGTGTGTGTGCACTTTGGATGGGTTAAATGCAGAGCACTAATTCGGAGTTGGGTCACCATACTTGGCCACATGTCACATCTCTGTAGTGGCTCATTTACCATCAGCTGATCCGGAGGAAACTGGACTGACATCGAAGTACTGAGAGTCCTACAATATAACACACAGACAGTCACATACGAGTATGAGACATTACTGCGCTCACATCACATCAGGAGATCCATTTCAGAAAAAAAAACACAGCCAGAGATATTAGTATATTCACATTATAGCCAGAGGCATGATTGAAAAACTGCTCAAATGATCAACAACCCTCTCTTTATCACTTACACACAGTGACACTGTAAGAGATTACATTTATATATAGATCAGTCATATCACAGAATTAAACTCTTATTAAACAGTTTGAAGTACAGAGACGGAAGTGGAGATTAATTATCTTAAATTCTGTAATTACACGAGGCCTTTTACTAAAATTGGATCAATATAAAAGCGTTAAATAAAAACACTCACAATAGTATAGTTCCTCCAGTTTATAATGTGGATCACCTTTCAAATCAGAGAGAAACTTTACTTCAGATTGTCCTAGTTTATTCCCAGTCAGATCCAGTACTCTCAGGTGTGAGGGGTTTGATCTCAGAGCTGAAGCCAGAGCAGCGCAACCTTCATCTGTGACACCACAATAACACAACCTGCAGAGAACAATAACACAATTTGAATTGGTGTTCAAGTGTCTGTAGTTTGATATTCCCTCTGGTTTCAGAGCAGGAGAGGAGATATAATGAAAAGCATTGCGACATACTGCTGCTGACAGAATGAGATTTATGCATGTTGATGCCCAGTGGTGCCGTTTAAAACTGTCACGTGCTTCAGAACTGAACGGACACAAAAAGATGAAGGTGAGATAGTGACTGGAGACACAGTCACTTGCACCTCTAATACAAACCTACAGGAGGACATTTGCTTCACAGGACCCACATGGTATGCATGTGTGTGACCCTGGACCACAAAACCAGTCTTAAGTCGCTGGGGTATATTTTTAGCAATAGCAACAAAACAAAAAAAACTTTTTTTGGTCAAAATTATCGATTTTTCTTTTATGCCAAAAAGCATTAGGATATTAAGTAACGATCATGTTCCATTAAGATATTTTGTAAATTTCCTACCATAAATATATCAACTTAATTTTTGATTAGTAATATGCATTGCCAAGAACTTCATTTGGACAACTTTAAAGGCGATTTTCTCAATATTTCGATTTTTTTGCACCCTCAGAGTCCAGATTTTCAAATAGTTGTAGGCCTATCTCGGCCAAATACTGTCCTATTCTAACAAACCACGCATCAATGGAAAGCTTATTTATTCAGCTGTCAGATGATGTATAAATCTCAATTTCGAGAAATTGACCCTTATGACTGGTTTTGTGGTCCAGGGTCACATATGTATACATATCTATGGTTAGAAGAAACAACAGTCAGCGTTCAGAGACGTGTGCTTCAGACTGCACATGCGCACTGGCTGGTCTAGCCTGAATAATTCACTTTTTTTAATGCTATTTGAGCAAAAGAAACAACATTTATGAGACAGTTGTTGTCAGATTTTATTGCTGATTTCAAATATGAAATTTAATCATAAGCTTGGCGAACAGGTTTCGAGGATTTGACATTTCCCCGTTCAAAGCGATAGGAGCTGCACTTGCATGTCCGAGAGGTGTTTCAAAGATGGCCGTCAAGTGAAATGACTAGCCTTAAAGGGGCTGCAGTTTGTTTGCATCATCAAGCCAGCAGCTATTGGCTATATACCCCACTGCTTAATAACGATGGCGCAGGAGAAGGCGGCAAAATGCGTTGCATTGCTCTCTTCATTTTTATATTTATGTTTTTTAACTGTTGGTTTTGTTTCCAAAGCTTCAGTACATAACGGCACTTGTGTCTGTCTTACAAATGTCCTGCAAATGCTCTAAAGCAGTGGTTCCCAACCCTGGTCCTGGAGGCACCCCAACACTGCATGTTTTGCATGTCTCCTTAATCAAACACACCTGATTCAGGTCATCAGCTCATTAGTACAGACTCCAAGACTTGAAACTGGTGTGTGAGAGAAAGGAGACATGCAAAATGTGCAGTGTTGGGGTGCCTCCAGGACCAGGGTTGGGAACCACTGCTCTAAAGAATGCTGAAGGCGAAAAGAAATGAGATATACAGCTCTCTGCTAGCAGCGCATCAGTCATGCTCATCAGGAAATGAGTGAAATGCACACAAACACACATTTTTATCAAATATGTCATTAATAGTGGTTCACTTTCAGCAGCAAAGCATTCATATCAGCAGCAAACCGTACCGGAGTTCCCTTTCACGGGTGCGCACCCAAGTTCGCAGCGTTCACATCATTCAAACGTACCAAACTCTGACCTTAATTGAACCCGAGTGTGCACCAAAAGTGCTAGTGTGAAAGAGAAATGATCTTACTCCAGCTTCTCGAGTTTACAGTGAGGATCCTCCAGTACAGCAGAGAGAAACTTAATGCGTGAATCTTGTAGTTTATTCCCAGACAGATTCAGTACTCTCAGGTGTGAGGAGTTTGATCTCAGAGCTGAAGCCAAAGCAGCACAACCTTCATCTGTGAGACCACAATCACTCAACCTGTAGAGAACAATGACACACTCTTCAGTCTCTCAGTTCTGATCAGATCAGTTTAGCAGTGAATCCATTATTAAAGAGAAATTACAAACTTAAAAGCACAATATCAACATATTTGATAAATCATTGGACTGAGATCTAATGTCACAGAGCACAAACATTTGCATCAACATTTACCAACTAAAGTCTCATTTAAGTAGGATTTAAAAATATTTCATAATTGCATTATGATTTAAAAAGAGAAAGATTAATGTGATGAACATTAAAAATGAATCCAGCATGTTCATTTCTCAGTTCTGACTGTGTTGAGCTCAAGTCAAGATATTGACATTTTGATTGTGATGTCCAAGTATCTATTTCAGTGTGACTCTCAGTCCTGCAGTATCATATTACTGAGGAGTAGCTCATGTTTTCAGTCATTTACAGCTCAATCAGCTGAACTCTCAGCAGCAGAAAGAGGCTGAACACTTCAAATATACTTCATGTGTGAGAGTCGTATATGATCTTACCTTAGTATCTCCAATTTACAGTGAGGATCTTCCAGTACAGCAGAGAGCAAATTCACACTAGAACTCCCTAGTTTATTCCCAGTCAGATCCAGTTCTCTCAGGTGTGAGGGGTTTGATTTCAGAGCTGAAGCCAGAGCAGCGCAACCTTCATCTGTGACACCACAATACATCAGCCTGTAGAGAACAATAACCGGTGCTTAATTTGTAAATCGGAAGGTAGTTCCGAAAAATAGTTCTGAAAGTTTGTCTTAAATTGAGCAACTCTTTACTGCCCTAGGACAACAGTAATCAAATAGAAATGTGGTGTCAGATAATTAACAGGAACTGAAACAGGTGTGTACCAATCAGAAACCATTGCAACTATTAAGTAAAGAAAACACAGGCAAACAGACACAGGGAAAACGAGACACAATGATAAAGAAACGTCTCGGTTACGTAGGTAATCTTGGTTCCCTGAATAGGGAACGAAACACTGGGAAGCCATCACTATGGGAACACCTTCAGTGTGACGAATGTCTGAAGCCAGTAGAGCACCGCCCCAAGAATTACGTCACGTATGCTTCATATCAGTGTGCTACGTGCGATTTCATTAGATTTCTATGTCAAAGGAAGCACTATTGAAGGTATGGGAACGGCCGACATTGCAGATGTTACATCCGTAACTGAGATGTTCCCTTTCATAGATTCACGTCAACTCTGTGAAGCCATCACTATGGGAACAATATACCATAACGCCTGCACGTGAGGATAGCTGGAAGATCGAGGAAACAGTCTGCTCAAGCAGATAAACCTGGGTGCCAGGAGCCATCCTCACATCCAGACCGTAGAACTTGATAAAGGTGATCGAAGAGGACCATTATGCCGCAACATAAATATCTTTCAATGAAGAGTATTTTAAGAGAGCCTGAGAAGAAGCCATTCCTCTGGCAGAATGAACACACACACCTAGAGGCGAAGCCATGTTACAAGCCTCATAAGCCGCAGAGATAGCCTTGATCAACCAATCGAGACACCCTCTGTTTGGTGACAGCAGGTCCTTTGTTTTACCCTCAAAACATTCAAATGACAGGTAGATACATCACTGGACTGCGCGGTCTACATAGATCTTCAAAATCTTCATCGGGCAAAGACCAAGAGATCATAAATCACCCCAATCCCAAAGTTTCCAAAAAGCCTCAAAGACCTTAACCAGTCCCGGGCAAAGTCCATACAAGAAGGGCTGATTGAAAGAGCCTGCAGGTCCCCTCTTCTCTAAGAGAGAATAGAGCCACCAAAAGGTCAAAAACTTTTCTGACACCACTAGCCATCAGCTCTGCCTTGGCTCTCCAGGCCTTCAGTGTCACCCTGGCTGTCCGTCTCTTCGGCGTGAGGTCATTGCACATCGCTCGGTGGCAGATGCCGGTAAACTCCTCCACATAATCCTCCAAATATCGGCCCCCTTGAAAAACAAAAATAACTTCTCCACATAGTCCCAGGCAGGGTCATGGTGCCACATAGATGTCAACGATTTCCATCTTACGTCGGTCACGTTTCTGTGTAGTACAATCCAAATAAAGCGCACAAAGAAGAAGGTTCACAGAGAGTTTTAATAAACACATAGCAACATGCTACACATTACCATAAAAGAGACTGAACAATGAACAGAAGAAACTCAGCGCTTAAATACACAGACTAGATCATTAATAGGAACTGAAACAGGTGCGTACTAATCATAAACCTTAGCAACTAATAAGCAAAGGGAACACAGGGAAAATGAGACACAATGACAAAGAAACAGAACTATACAGAACATAACTGTGACGTATCCTACTGTTCAATATGAACTATTGCTTAAAAATGCACTGACTATATTATGCCTACATAAAATAGCAGCGTAAGCTTCCACCCTTACAGTTGTTCCAACAATATTGTTCCTCTGCATTATAGCCCTTTTTGTGTGAACAGGTCTTTAATTAAACTACCAGAAGCAACTGAAGCTTCAGTAAATGCTTAGTGAGTCAAAAACAGAAGCAGCAGGTCATGTGATGTAATGGAGATGAATTAAATTAACTTCATCTTCAGTTATCAGAGTACTTTGTGCTGAGACTTATTTTAAGATTGATTTTAAGATTTCAGAGCTGAAGCCAGAGCAGCGCAACCTTCATCTGTGACACCACAATACATCAGCCTGTAGAGAACAATAACCAGTGCTTAATTTGTAAATCGGAAGGTAGTTCTGAAAAATAGTTCTGAAAGTTTGTCTTAAATTGAGCAACTCTTTACTGCCCTAGTACAACAGTAATCAAATAGAAATGTGGTGTCAGATAATTAACAGGAACTGAAACAGGTGTGTACCAATCAGAAACCATTCCAACTATTAAGCAAAGAGAACACAGGCAAACAGACACAGGGAAAACGAGACACAATGATAAAGAAACGTCTCGGTTACGTAGGTAATCTTGGTTCCCTGAATAGGGAACGAAACACTGGGAAGCCGTCACTATGGGAACACCTTCAGTGTGACGAATGTCTGAAGCCAGTAGAGCACCGCCCCAAGAATTACGTCACGTATGCTTCATATCAGTGTGCTACGTGCGATTTCATCAGATTTCTATGTCGAAGGAAGCACTATTGAAGGTATGGGAACGGCCGACATTGCAGATGTTACATCCGTAACCGAGATGTTCCCTTTCATAGATTCACTTCAACTCTGTGAAGCCATCGCTATGGGAACAATATACCATAACGCCTGCACGTGAGGATAGCTGGAAGATCGAGGAAACAGTCTGCTCAAGCAGATAAACCTGGGTGCCAGGAGCCATCCTCACATCCAGACCGTAGAACTTGATAAAGGTGATCGAAGAGGACCATTATGCCGCAACATAAATATCTTTCAATGACAAGTATTTTAAGAGAGCCTGAGAAGAAGCCATTCCTCTGGCAGAATGAACACACACACCTAGAGGCGAAGCCATATTACACGCCTCATAAGCTGCAGAGATAGCCTTGATCAACCAATTGAGACACCCTCTGTTTGGTGACAGCAGGTCCTTTGTTTTACCCTCAAAACATTCAAACGACAGGTAGATACACCACTGGACTGCGCGGTCTACATAGATCTATGGCAAAGACCAAGAGATCATAAATCACCCCAATCCCAAAGTTTCCAAAAAGCCTCAAAGACCTTAACCAGTCCCGGCAAAGTCCATACAAGAAGGGTTGATTGAAAGAGCCTGCAGGTCCCCTCTTCTCTAAGAGAGAATAGAGCCACCAAAATGACCGTCTTAAAGGTCAAAAACTTTTCTGACACCACTAGCCATCAGCTCTGCCTTGGCTCTCCAGGCCTCCGGTGTCACCCTGGCTGTCCGTCTCTTCGGCGTGAGGTCATTGCACATCGCTCGGTGGCAGATGCCGGTAAACTCCTCCACATAATCCTCCAAATATCGGCCCCCTTGAAAAACAAAAATAACTTCTCCACATATTCCCAGGCAGGGTCATGGTGCCACATAGATGTCAACGATTTCCATCTTACTTTTATTCTTTTAGGTTCGGTCTTCGGTCACGTTTCTGTGTAGTACAATCCAAATAAAGCGCTCAAAGAAGAAGGTTCACAGAGAGTTTTAATAAACACATAGCAACACGCTACACATTACCATAAAAGAGACTGAACAATGAACAGAAGAAACTCAGCGCTTAAATACACAGACTGGATAATTAATAGGAACTGAAACAGGTGTGTACTAATCATAAACCTTAGCAACTCTTAAGCAAAGGGAGCACAGGGAAAATTAGACACAATGACAAAGAAACAGAACTATACAGAACATAACTGTGACGTATCCTACTGTTCAATATGAACTATTGCTTAAAAATGCATTGACTATATTATGCCTACATAAAATAGCAGCATAAGCTTCCACCCTTACAGTTGTTCCAACAATATTGTTCCTCTGCATTATAGCCCTTTTTGTGTGAACAGGTCTTTAATTAAACTACCAGAAGCAACTGAAGCTTCAGTAAATGCGTAGTGAGTCAAAAACAGGAGCAGCAGGTCATGTGATGTGATGGAGATAAATGAAATTAACTTCATCTTCAGTTATCAGAGTACTTTGTGCTGAGACTTATTTTAAGTTTTATTTTACACGCTGATTTTAATCCCAAAATTTAATTTACAAAAATGTAATTACAAAATTTAAAAGACACGCCTTACTGAGGACAAAGATGTGACTATGAGAGAGATGATCTTACCACAGTTTCTCTAGTTTACAGTGAGGATCCTTCAGTACAGCAGAGAGCAGATTCACTGAATTTCCTATTATATTCCCAGACAGATTCAGTTGTCTCAGGTGTGAAGGGTTTGATCTCAGAGCTGAAGCCAGAGAAGCACACCCTTCATCTGTAAGACCACAATTATACAACCTGTAGAGAACAATGACACACTCCCTCAGTTCAAATCAGATCAGTTTAGCAGTGAATCCAGAGAAAGTAGAAACTTAAAACACAAATCAATATATTTGATGGATCATTGGGCAGAGGTTTAAAATCTCAAAAAGCACAAAATAAATAATATATTTTGATGCTAAATCTGTTTTAAATTACACTATTCACAACATAACTGAGCATCGGGTTGTGATGTGAACGTGTGTATTTCAGCTCATGTTTTCAGTCATTTACAGCTCAATCAGCTGAACTCTCAACAGCAGAATGAGGCTGAACACTTCAGATATACTTTACATTGTGTTTCATGTGTGAGAGTCATATGTGAATATGTGAAGTGACATGTGGCCAAGTATGGTGACCCATACTCGGGATTTGTGCTCTGCATTTAACCCATCCAAGTGCACACACACGAAGCAGAGGGCAGCCATGTGCTGCGGCGTCTGGGGAGCAGTTGGGGGTTCGGTGCCTTGCTCACAGGTCTCACCTCAGTCATGGTATTGAGGGTGGAAGAGAGCGCTGGTTATTCACTCCCCCCACCAACAATTCCTGCCGGACCTGAGAGTCAAACCTGCAACCTTTGGGTTACAAGTCTCTCTAACCATTAGGCCACCAAACCACTGCTGGCAAATATGATCTTACCTCAATATCTCCAATTTACAGTGAGGATCCTCCAGTACAGCAGAGAGCAGACTCAACAAATTTCCTATTTTATTCAATGACAGATCCAGTACTCTCAGGTGTGAAGGGTTTGATCTCAGAGCTGAAGCCAGAGCAGCACAACCTTCATCTGTGACACCACAATAACTCAACCTGCAGAAAACAACGACACACTCTTCAGTCTCTCAGTTCTGATCAGATCAGTTTAGCAGTGAATCCATTATTAAAGAGAAATTACAAACTTAAGGACTGAGATCTAATGTCACAAAGAACAAAACATCTAAATATCACATATTTAGATCTGTACTAATATGTTTGCATCTAAAAAAACAACTTCTTGTTTATTGAACTGTTAGCCTAAAATCAGTATCACATTTGCAATTGTGCTAATAGGCTATCTGAAACAAAAAAACAGCTCTCTTGGTCATGTTATATCTTGTTAAAAACTCATTAGAGGGGAATATTTGCTCCCATATCTTGAATTTTGAGGCATTTTTATTAATTTTGGTGGCATTATTGCCCATGCTCCTTTGATAAATTCTGACCCTGGTTTTAATTCTTCACTTAGAAACCAGCTATCCAGACTAACAGACTAAAAAAATTACATTACCTAAATTTAACGATTACTCTGTGTAATTTGATGGAAATTTGTCACATACTTGAAATATGTAAGTCTTAACAGACAAATATTTTTGAGTGTAAACCTCAAAATGCAGAATAAACTGCTTAAACTCTCAGACTGAGCCAGCTTAACTGTACTTTACTGTTTTTATACCACGTGTCTATTCTATATCGATCACAAAATAATTTTTCAAGCACTGTGTGATTAGTCCACTTCAGTATTTTCAGAAATTCTTCATAAATGTATATATTGCAAAAGATCATGTTGATTAATATATTTTTAGTGCATTTTCATGTCACAACATGTGGTCTGCTCAGAGTTCAGTTCAGTGTGAGCTGTGCGGCAACAATCGCCTCTCCAGAGTGAGGACGAGTCTAATATTAAAGAAGGCTTAAAAAGCTTGTGTTGATCTATCATTCACAGCCCATAGGTGAGGAATGGAAACCCTGGAGTAGATCTGGAGCAGCAGTCATTACAGAATGCATTCAGCACAAATTGGAATCCACTCCGCACATATACAGTACTCTGCCTGACAGAAGGACACTTCCGCCCATGAAAGCAAAGGGCCAGTGGCTCGGGCCCCATAGCCACCCCCCTGTGCACTTCTCTGGTGATAAACATACACAAAGAATAAATCCAGCATGTTCATCTCTCAGGGTTTGAGTCTGTTGGTCAAGAGAAGCAGCTCATGTTTTCAGTCATTTGCAGCTGAACTCTCAGCAGCAGAAAGAGGCTGAACACTTCAAATATACTTTACATTGTGTTTCAGTCATATATGATCTTACCACAGTTTCTCCAGTTTACAGTGAGGATCTTCCAGGACAGCAGAGAGGGATGTCACGGCTGAATCTTTTATTTTATTCCCAGACAGATCCAAATCTCTCAGGTGTGAGGGGTTTGATCTCAGAGCTGAAGCCAGAGCAGCACAACCTTCATCTGTGACACCACAACACCTCAACCTGCGGAGAGATGAAAATTGTTCAACACTATCAAATAGCCATTAAAAAAACAATACAATATTAATACTGCAATAAACAACTACTTGCAATTCCAATATAATTTATTCATATCATGACAAGGTCAAAATGTAAGCACATGTATTTCCAAATTTTAATGTAAATCTTAATGTTCAAATAAAAATTAACAAATAAAAACAACTTTATTGAATTCCATCAAAATTCATGTATTAAATCATTTGTAACTTGTACAAAACCTGCATGTTGGACTGTAAACTGGCAGAGAAATCATGTGCTCTAATGTGAGTCCAGCTCCTGATTTTACAACAGCTAAGGGGTTTTTGTTAGACATGATGTAACACGTAGTTAAACATCCATACACAATAATGAATCAAAACAAATCAAAAATCTAATTTAAATCTACAAGGCTCTCTGAAATACTTGATTCTGATTGGTCAGTCTTGACATTTCCGATGTCTGATACTTCCAGACTTGAATATTTCATGTCCATGTAATTATTTATTTGGTGAAAAGGCATGTAATAAGTCATATGACTGTACATTATCCTTTAATTAAGAACTACCTTGCATATTTAAATTGTTGTCTTCAAAAGTGTAAGTTCAAGTTTGCTGCCATAGAAATTTGAGCTACTATCAGCGGTTTCTCCACTTGTTTGGTTAGTCTTATTTCTTCTTGGTCTGTTATGCCAGTGATTCACAATTCAAATATTTAAATTCCTTTTCTATTTGCAAAAACATTTTTATTATCTGTTAAACCTGAATTATTTATTCATATGCAACTTCTCTGACTTTGAATGTCTAATTGTTTTTTTTTTACAGCGTCACTGATTAGAAACACATCAAAATACTGACCACTAAACTCTACACAACATCTGCAGCACCGAAGATTCATGAACTTTTAACTTTGATTTTCTTAATGTTTTAACAGCGAATTGATTGTTCTCAATGATACTTACTGAACTGATCTGGATTCTTTAATCACAGGCAGCAGCTTCTGAAAAACTTCCAGTTTTTCGGTGTCATTGTTTCCTTCAACAAACTTATTAATATCAAACTCATCCAACTTCTTCTCTGATGTCAACAGCACAAAAGCTACAGCAGACCATTGAGATGAAGAGAGTTTGGCTCCCTTTATTGTTCCAGATTTCAGATACTGTTGTATTTCCTCCACTAGTGAATGATCACCCAGTTCATTCAGACAGTGGAACAGATTGATGAATTTCTCTGGAGAGTCAATGGTCCTGATCTTCTTCTTGATGTACACAGCTGTTTTTTTATTGCTGTCAGAGCTGCTTCTCGTCTGTGTCATTAGTCCTTGTATGAGATTTTGATGAGACTCCACTGACAGACCCAGAAGAAACCGCAGGAAAAGGTCCAGGTGTCCATTTTTATTCTGTAGAGCCTCATCCACAGCTCTCTCGTGCAGCTCAGATAATGAATTATTCTGAAACCAATTCAAAACTTTCGATAGTGGTCTTTGTTTGGTGCAAACACATTTGTGTTGTTGTTTATACAGGAAAGGTGCACGTATAGAGCAGCTAGATGTTCCTGAACGCTCAGATGAACAAAGCAGAAGACTTTCCCTTGATACAAGCCAAACTCCTCTCTGAAGATCTGAGAGCACAATCCGGAGTAAACTAATGCTTCTGTTACATCAATGCCACACTCTCTCAGGTCTTCCTCATAGAAGATCACATTGCCTTTCACAAGCTGCTGAAAAGCCAATTTCCCCAGTTTGAGGATCATGTCTTCATCCGTCACATTCTTCTCATAGTCCTTCTCATGTTTGATGTTGGTCTGAAGGATCAGGAAGTGTGTGTACATTTGAGTGAGAGTCTTGGGAATCTCTCCACTGTCTGCCTCGCTCAACATCTTCTCTAGAACAGTGGCTGAGATCCAGCAGAACACTGGGATGTGGCACATGATGTAGAGGCTTCTTGACGATTTCAGGTGTGAGATGATTCTATTGGCCAGACTCTGATCACTGATTCTCTTCCTGAAGTATTCCTCCTTCTGTGGCTCACTGAAGCCTCGTACCTCGGTCACTCGATGGACACACTCAGAAGGGACGAGATCAGCTGCTGCTGGTCTGGAGGTGATCCAGATGAGAGCAGAGGGAAGCAGATTCCCCACAATGAGGTTTGTAAGCAGCACATCCACTGAGGCTGATTCACTTACATCACACAACCTCACATCGCTCTGAAAATCCAGAGACAGACGACACTCGTCCAGACCATCAAAGATGAACAACACTTTATATTC